>NW_006256909.1:12427095-12438859 GCF_000478725.1 Eutrema salsugineum | reverse complement strand
TTAGATCGGTGAACTGAGTCGAGCGGCTGCTTGGGGAAATGTGCCTGGGAGAGAAAGAGTTAGGGCGAACTCTACCTATTTGAATTATTTACCTATCTTCAAATTACATTTAGTATTCATTATCATGATTTGGAGCAAATTATACCAATCAAGAACATCAATATCCCAATTCTTATATATGATAAGTAAATATAATATTTTTGTACAACCAGTAGTACATGCGTATATAAGCATGTAGACTAAAATTTTGGTAAGATTAATCATGCTTGAACAATTATAATTACTTTACATTTTTATTGCTATTCTACTATTGTTGCCCCCAAAATCTGTCAGTAGTAACAAATAAAAAGTTATATTAATATATGACAAAAAATTGGTCTTTGACTAAATATTTTAAAAATCGTCGCGATCTATATACCAATTTGAATCCATCAGAAACCAAGTTACTAACTTTCAATGTACTTAACATCGGTCCAACTACATTCATTTTTTTTAAAAAAAAATCCAAGTCTGCACATGCGTGCGGACCACTATCCTAGTAAAGACTTATATGATATACCATTACAAATAACAAAAATAATTAAAATACTGTTCCTTTGTTACTTTTTATTTCAAGTATTGTTCCTTTGTTACTTTTTACTTTTCTTTACTAGTATTATATATATATATGAATAGAAAAAGTCACGTTTTTCTCATAGTGTCTTTCGTTGATTTTGGTTTTTCGATTGAGTATGAGTTGTTGTATGGTATCTTTAGTTTTAGTTATGTTTATAATGTTTGATTTTCTTTTTTTTAGTCTGCATTTAGATCAATATTACCACGGGAAGAAAAAAAAATCAAAGGCACCAAATGGAGCGTTGTACTTGTGCTTGTTACGAAAGTCCTCTTTAAAGGATACTAGATTCTATCCTATGCGTCATAAATTTTGTTTTTTTAATTTAAGTTTATATTATAATTTACATATTTTATATATAATATTTTTTTAGTAAATAACACAATTTATTTTTGTGTTTAAATAAAATTTATTTTTTTTAAACTTATTTTTTCTAATAAATTTGACAACGATTATAAAAACATAATTTCAACACGCCCATTCGATTGATCCGAAAAAGACTATGAATATGAAAACTATTAAGGAAAAAACTCTTATCTTATTATTTCCATAAGCAGTGTATATATACATTACATAACTAATGTATCAGAAACCCTAATGGGCCATGAGACATTAACCTGATGGTTAATGGGCCGGTTACTAGAAGTCCATTTGTTTATAACACTCCCCCTTGGACAAGGTAACCGTGCCTGTCACAAAACCGGGATCTCTATAATGCGCTGGGGAACGTTGCCTCATTAAAACCTTACCAGGAAAACCCAGTGGGAAAAACCATGGTGAAGGAAAAAGAGTACAACACGCATTACTCCCCCTGGTTTAGGCATCACTGTAGATCTCTAAGTCTACGCATTCCTATCTGATGAATGAGCTTCCGGAGTGTAGAAGTCGGTAATGATTTAGTGAATAGATCGGCTGAATTTTCGCTTGATCGGACTTGCTGAACCTTGACCTGACCATCCTTCTGCAGCTCATGAGTGAAGAAGAATTTGGGCAGAATATGCTTCGTCCGGTCACCTTTGATGTAGCCGTCCTTGAGTTGAGCGATACAAGCTGCATTGTCTTCATACATCACCGTAGGCTCCTTATCTTCGTCCATACCACAATCTGATCGGATATGCTGAGTCATGGACCGCAACCAAACACACTCTCTACTAGCTTCGTGGATGGCCAAGATTTCCGCATGGTTGGATGAGGTAGCGGCAATAGTCTGCTTCATGGATCTCCAAGATATGGCTGTTCCTCCATGCGTGAAAACATAACCGGTTTGAGACCGGGCACAGTGCGGATCTGACAAATATCCTGCATCAGCAAAACCAACTAGACCATCCTTGTTATGGTTAGAATAAAATAATCCCAAGTCCTTAGTACCTTGAAGGCATCTAAGGATGTGCTTAATACCGTTCCAGTGCCTTTGAGTTGGACACGAACTAAAGCGAGCTAAGAGGCTCACGGCAAAGCAGATGTCTGGTCTAGTGTGACTAGCCAAGTACATTAATGCTCCTATGGCACTGAGGTATGGCATTTCAGGACCGATGATTTCTTCATCGTCCTTCTTTGGACCGAATGGATCACTATCCAATCCAAGGCTCCTCACAACCATTGGGCTGGTCAATGGGTGGGCCTGGTCCATATTGAATCTCTTGAGTACCTTTTCAGTGTATGCCAATTGATGCACAAGGATTCCGTCATTGACGTACTCAAGTTGTAATCCCAAACAGAATTTAGTTTTGCCTAGGTCTTTCATTTCAAACTCTGTTTTTAAGCATTCAACTGTTTGGGCGATTTCACCAGATGTTCCGAGGATGTTCAAGTCATCCACGTATACTGCTATGATTACAAATCCTTTGTTTTGATATTTTCTGATGAAGATGCATGGACTGATCGGATCGTTTTCGTAGCCTTCTCTGATGAGATATTCGCTTAACCGGTTATACCACATACGTCCGCTTTGTTTCAGTCCATATAAGGATTTGTTCAGCCTAATGCAGTGTTTATCACGAGATGCATGCTTATCTTTGAGCTCAATACCATCTGGTAATCTCATATAGATTTCTCTGTCCAGTGGTCCATAAAGATATGCGGTTACAACATCCATTAACCGCAAATCTAAGTTTTCTCTTATGGCCAGACTTATGAGGAATCGAAATGTAGTTGCATCCACCACTGGAGAATAAGTCTCCTCATAATCGATTCCGGGTCTCTGTGAGAATCCTTGTGCTACAAGGCGTGCCTTGTATCTAACGACTTCGCCGAGTTCGTTTCTTTTACGCACAAAGACCCATTTGTTTCCCACTGGTTTAACATCGAATGGTGTCCTTAAGATCGGACCAAACACATTCCGTTTCTTTAAACTATTCAACTCCACGTTTATGGGTTCTTTCCATTTCAGCCAATCTGATCTACGAGTGCACTCAATTATAGACGTGGGTTCTAGATCCTCTTGCGTGTGCGCAATCTCAAGTGCTACCTTGTATGCAAAAGTTTCATTGATGTCGACATCTTTTCTGTTCCATAGAGAACCGAATATGATATAATTGATTGAGATCTCATTATTATCAATCCCTTCAGAACCTTGAGTTTTGGCGTCCCAAACCTCTTGAGATGGTTCGATAGGGTAAGTATCAGCTGAGGCTGTATCCGTGTTCTCTTGAATCCCGGTTTCAATCATTGCACCTTTCTTTGATTTCCGGGGATTCTTATCTTTGGAACCTGGTGGTCTGCCACGTTTCTTACGTGCGTCAGACTCTGTAGCAACTTGACTTTTCCCTGAGGGGACATCTATTCGTACTGGTGCATTACAAGCAGGTATGTACGATTTGGTAACTTTGTTCGGGTCAGCAAAGGAATCTGGCAATTGATTAGCTAGCTTTTGTAAATGTATAATTCTTTGGACCTCTGAATCACATTCTAGAGTCTGAGGATCTTGCCATTGTGTGGATGTTTGATTCCATGAAAGTTCTTTTACCAGCTTGTCTGTCTCACCACCTAATCTAGGATATACCGATTCATCAAATCGGCAAACAGATCTCCTGTAGTTGGCTCGAGATATTTTATGATGGTGGAAGAATCAAAACCAACATATATTCCCATCCTCCTTTGAGGTCCCATTTTAGTCCTCTGTGGTGGTGCAATGGGTACATAGACTGAACACCCAAATGTTTTAATATGGGAGACGTCTGGCTCATGACCCGTTAGCAATTGGGATGGTGAATATTTGTGCTCACTAGATGGTCGTATGCGTATTAGTTCAGCGGCATGTAAGACTGCGTGTCCCCAAGCTGAGACCGGGAGTTGTGACCTCATGAGTAATGGTCTAGCAACCCATTGAATTCGTTTAATGAAGGATTCAGCTAATCCATTTTGTGTATGGACATGTGGAACGGGACGTTCAACACTTGCCCCCATGGACATACAATATTCATTAAACGCTTGGGAAGTGAATTCACCAGCATTATCAAGACGTATAGTCTTTAATGGGAAGTCTGGAAAATGGGCTCGTAATCTGATGATTTGGGCCAATAACCTAGCAAAAGCCTGGTTCCTAGAAGTGAGCAGACAGACATGCGACCAGCGGGTCGATGCGCCAATGAGGACCATGAAATATCTGAATGTCCCACAAGGTGGGTGAATTGGTCCACATATGTCTCCTTGGATTCTTTCCAGAAAGTTCAAGGTCTCTTTAGACACTTTGACTGGTGAAGGTCGGGTAATCAGTTTCCCTTGTGAGCAAGCTGTGCACTTGAGGTGTGATCTGCTCAAAGTTTAATCCCTAAGCTACTCTGCAAGAGCACAGATGTGCAGTTGTAGTATGTAGGGGTCGAACCACAGAGACAAGAGATCACTCAATAAACCTTATAGAGATTGAATTACGCTAAGCAGAAATATTGTAAATAAATAGCAATGCAACAGAATTAGACTAAGCAGCAATAAAAACGGTTTGTAAGATTCAGATGGATGGAGATTAGGCTTAGGGCGTTTCTCAGGAAATCAATGCATGCAGATCAATCGATTAGTCAGGGTTCAGGTTTAAGCACAGTTCTTGAACTCGAATCACAGAATTATAATTAACCAACTTCCGTTGTGAGAATTATCTAAGTCAAAATCCTAGAATTCCAAATTCCTTTGCAAACCCTAAAGATTTAAACCAGCTTTAATGCTCAAGTTCGATATGTTCACAAAGTATCTAAACCAAATTCCTTTGCGAATAGCTACTTTGCTCACCCTAGGTTCTTTCCAGTTATTCAATTACACTTCCGTGTCAATAAAGCAACCTAAGATCTAAGTTCTAGGTGGCCAATCCAGAATTAGCTTTAAGAACAACCTATGGTGAAGAACTAAATAGATTATGAACCCTAACTAACCAATCAATCTAACAAACAATGAAATCCTTTATGAGAACCCTAAACCTAACAAGCAAACTACTCAGACATGGAGATTGAAGCAATAAGCATGATTGAATAGCTTGCAGTAAGCAGTAAATAGATTAATAAACAGGGGTTCGAAATCTTCTCTCTCCGGAACAGAGTTTCAGACTTGTCTCCCCAAAAACTCTCAAAAACAAAAACTCTCTCTAAGAAAATCTAAGGTAATCGTAAAAAGGGAATAAAAACCCTATATATATCTCTAAGACACGTTTTGGGCTTCTTTGGAAACGTTTAGGCCCAACTCCTTCTTTAAATAGGAAACAAAATCGCCTTTTCCTTATTTCTTTGACAAGTGTCGCGCGTCACTCTCCATGGTGTCGAGCGTCACTAAAGCACAAAATCCATACTTGTCGAATTTGATCCTGATTAAGCTCCAAAGTGCTCCAAAGTCTCCAGTTAAGCTCCAAACGTACCTATGACCTGAAAAGACTCCAAAAGACTCGAAAGACACTAAAAAGACTCTATAAATAAGACTTATACCATGGTTAAAAACCATAAAAACCATGATATATCAACTCCCCCAGACTTAGCATTTGCTTGCCCTCAAGCAAACATAACACCAAACAAGAGAAAGAAGTTTGAAAACACAGAGACTCAACCTTTCATTGGAACATCGCTTTTGACTGATCACCCTGCAACTCAACTACTGCTTCATCATTCCAAATCAAACCACCATGTACTTCTCCGTAGACATTCACAGCTTTTCAGATTAAGTCCGAAATTCCACAACATGGTCCATAAACCTTCATCGCTGGATCTCACTGATGATTCAGATGCCAAGAACCTTCTAGATTCTT
The DNA here is from genome assembly GCF_000478725.1 of Eutrema salsugineum. NCBI lineage: Eukaryota > Viridiplantae > Streptophyta > Magnoliopsida > Brassicales > Brassicaceae > Eutrema > Eutrema salsugineum. The sequence goes on along the minus strand of NW_006256909.1, from coordinate 12,433,025 downwards.
TCCCATTCTGTACTCAAACAAATCAGCCATACAAACTTTGGTACTTTTCTCTCCCCCAGACTTATTCTTTTCGCACACTCATCATCATTTTTTATGGCATATACTCGATAAGGGTAAAGCTGCGAGTACTGATGGTGTTTGCCACCAAGTCCCCAAGTTGTCCCCTTACCTTGTATCAAAGGTTTTCAGCGAATAGTGGGGTCATGGGAAACATTCCTACCCCTCACTTCCTTCCTTTGTGTGATCATTCCAACTTAGAAGTGAAATAATGGGATCCTTGGAAACATTCCTAGCCCTTCACTCCTAAGCAAAAATCATCTCAATCTTTTCGCCTTTTTCTTTGTTTTTCTTCTTCTTAGCTCGTTACAAGGGAGAGAAATACCAACATTAAATTTCACACAGGCTTTCATTGATCAAGTATGAACGAGGAATCAAGCTCTAAGGCATTAGTCACATCAGCGAGTTAAAAGTGAAGTTCAGAACTTAGCTCAGGTTAGTGGATTCTGTTGGAAACATGAACGCCTCTAGTGAACTGGTCAGCCTTTGGATTTTTCATTAGTCGGATCTAGACTGAATCTGCAGCAGTGGTCACTTAGGTGAAAGGTCAGCACAATAATTCCAGGAAAAGCATCATGATCTCCAACAGGTTTTGACTCAAAAACGTTTTGACACAACTGACTCTTAAGAAAAACAAACACAATGTCAGCAACTACCTCCCCCAGACTTGAATAACACTGTCCCCAGTGTTATCTAGTCCGAAGGTGGCGAAACAAAATAAAAGAAACAGAGAAACGCAGGAAAAACAGAGAACTTACCTGGCTGCAATGATGGTGTCGCGCGACACTGATGATGGTGTCGTGCGACACTTGTTTTCCTCGTACCGAATTGCAGCAGACCAATCCGAATTTCTGGTTTGACTCCGGTTGCCTGATTTCCTAAATTTTTTTTTTTTTTTTTTTGAATAGAAGCAAGTGACAAGCGACACCGAAGGTGGTGTCGCTCGACACTAACATCTGCTTCACCTGAGACACGAAAAGAAAAACGAAAATCAACTGAAACAAAAAGACTTATGTACAGACTCACCAGTGGATTGCCTTCCACCAAGCGCTTGTTTAAAGTCATTAGCTTGACTATGGATAGACTATGCATCTGGTGGATCAGACAGTGGCAAAGAGTGTCTCTGTGAAATTCGTCTCATCCATGGTGGTGTGTAAGCGTTGTGCGCATGAGGTCGTCCAAGGAATGCAGGAATAGCACCAGGGTGAGATCTGTGTTTGGGTGGCCTTGACTTATTCCCTGCAATATCATCAAACGAAAAACCAAGTGCTCTACGATAATCTCGTAGCTTGCGTCGTGAGACAGAGCCTGCATCCTTTGAATCAGTTCCAATGATATCACGAGAATTAGGCTTAGGCTCAAGAGGTGCGTACCTTTGCTTTGGTGGAGATGGATGGAGTGCAATGTTTGGAGCTTCCTGATCAACAGCAGTCATTGGTTCTGTAGACGTTTTCGTCAACTCTGGTTGATCTCTCACCTTCTCAGCATCAAACACGTTCTGATCTCCAACTATCACTTCAGGTATTGCACTGACTTGGAATGTCTGACCATCTATGGTGGGATCCTTCAGCTTCTCCATCTTGAAAGTCATGATGGTATCTCCCAGGTGGAGATCAAGGTTACCATGCTTGACATCAATCACCGCTCCAGCTGTAGCTAAAAACGATCTTCCCAGGATAAGAGGATCTTTGGGTTCCTCTCCATATTGCAGAACCACGAAATCTGTAGGAATTATGCAATCACCAACTTTGATTGGAACATCTTCCAAGACACCTTTTGGGATTCTTTTAGACCGATCTGCTAGGATCAAAGAGATCTTAGTTGGCTTGAAGTCAGTCATCCCAAGGCTAACAGCTACAGAGTGTGGCATGAGGTTGACACTTGAACCAAGATCACACAGCGATCTCTTGAACCTCTCTGAGAAGATAGAGCAGTCCAAAACAAAACTTCCTGGGTCCGAGAGCTTTTCTGGAATCTTATTATGAATCACAGAACTGACATGTTCAGAGATCATCATCGCTCCTTCCTCATGACCCACATTATTAGTCACCATCTTCTTCACATAGTGTCTGAGAGTAGGAGCAATCTTCACAGCATCAACCAAAGGAATCTCAATCACAAGCTTCTCCATCAAAGCCTTGCATCTGGCATCATCTAGCTCCTGCTTGGACTTCCTAGGACTCCTTGGGTAAGGAACCTTAGGTTTGTAAACTTTTTCCTCAGCAGATTTCGGACTTTGAGCAATATTAGCTTTGCTCTGCAATTGGTGACGCGCGACACTGGTTGTGGTGTCGCTCGACACTGGCTCTGCAGTTTCGAAATTTTTTTCAGATTCGTCAAACTCCACGATTTCATCCTCAGAAACACCCTTTTTCAGCACAGGAGTCAACTTTTTACCACTCCTTGACGAGATGGCACTGCAGTAATGCCTAGGATTGGTATCAGTCTTCCCAGGAAGGAATCCTTCTTGCCTTTTTACATACTCTGCAGTCTGAGCAACCTGAGTATCAAGCTTCTTGACATGAGTGTTCAGAACTTCAATTTTTCCATTCAGATCCAGATATAGAGCATCAATCTTCCCATTGAAATCTACAGTCATCTTCTGCTGACCTTCCAAAATCTGTTCCAGCATAGACTTCACCTCATTATCTGGAGTTTGAGTAGGAAGAGAACCATAGTTCCTTGAAAACCTGTTGTTGGAGTAGGATGTCTGGTACTGAGGTTTGGAGCTGTAACCAGAAGAGTTCTGATTACCTGTGAAGGTACTCCTCTGATTATTTCCATTGTAATTCGTGTTCCCTTGCCCAGAACCAAATCTCTGACCCTAAAATCCAGCTCCATTGATGAAGTTAACATCCTATTCCTCAAAAGCTTCATCTGGTCCGAAATTCTGAACTCCTGCAGGGTATCTGACAGATTTCTTACCCACAAGAAGACTATGCACAGAGTCAAGCTTAGCCTTCACCTCAGCAATTTGCGATCCATCCAGGTTCCCAGCCTGCTTCCTTCGCTGATAGTCTGCATTCTTGGTACTATTGCTAAATGCCAAGTTTTCGATGAGCTCAACAGCTTCGTCTGGGTATCTGGTGTTGAAGTTTCCATTGCTCGCTGCATCAAGAGCCATCTGATACCTCCAGTCGATACCTCTAAAGAAAATACCCAGAAACTGCACATCGCTGAAGCCATGATGGGGACAGTCTCGCTGGTACGATTTGAATCGCACCCAGGAAGCTTTGAACGCTTCAGTTGGTTCCTGAGAGAAGGTCGAAATTTTCGTCCTCAACTCCTCAGACCTAGCATCATCGAAGAAGTTGTGCAGGAAAGCATTCCTGGTCTCTTCCCAAGTAGTGAGTGATCCTGGCTCCAACTGCTTCAACCAGTTAGCTGCTTCTCCAGCAAGAGAGTAAGGAAACAGCTTGCAGAGGAGGAAATCATTGGACACTCCATTGTATTTGATGCTGGTGACCAAGTCCTCAAACCTCTCGATGTGATCCATAGGGTGCTCATGAGAAAGACCATGGAAAGGATGCTGACCCACGAGAGTGTAATACACAGGCTTGAGCTCAAAATCATTCCTCTGAAACGCAGGAGCGCGAATCGCAGACCGATTTGCATAGAATTGCTCAGGCCTGTTGTAGTCACCCAGCGTCCTGATGATGTTACCCTGTCCATCAAGTCGCTGGCCTCTCTCATTGCACACATGACCCTCTCGGTCTCTCCAGATTCCATCATCATCACGAACAAGTCCAATGGCGTTTTCCATCATTGCCGGATCTCTTGCTTTCCTGTTCGTTCGCTTTAACTCAGCTAGCTCCTCGTTGCTCAAATTAACTAGCGGGTGTCGCGCGACACCAATGCTGGTGTCGCTCGACACTAAGAAAAACTTAGTCGAAACTCAAGAACTAAAGTTTAATGGCGAAAATCAAGTCCCCGGCAACGGCGCCAAAACTTGATCTGCTCAAAGTTTAATCCCTAGAGCTACTCTGCAAGAGCACAGATGTGCAATTGTAGTATAATAGGGGTCGAACCACAGAGACGAGAGATTCGCTCAATAAACCTATTAGAAATTGAATTACGCTAAGCAGATTAATGAGAAGCAAATAGCAATGCAAATAAAGATAAACGGATGGAGATTAGGCTTAGGGCGTTTCTCAGGAAATCAATGCATGCAGATCAATCGATTAGTCAGGGTTCAGGTTTAAGCACAGTTCTTGAACTCGAATCACAGAATTATAATTAACCAACTTCCGTTGTGAGAATTATCTAAGTCAAAATCCTAGAATTCCAAATTCCTTTGCAAACCCTAAAGATTTAAACCAGCTTTAATGCTCAAGTTCGATATGTTCACAAAGTATCTAAACCAAATTCCTTTGCGAATAGCTACTTTGCTCACCCTAGGTTCTTTCCAGTTATTCAATTACACTTCCGTGTCAATTAAGCAACCTAAGATCTAAGTTCTAGGTGGCCAATCCAGAATTAGCTTTAAGAACAACCTATGGTGAAGAACTAAATAGATTATGAACCCTAACTAACCAATCAATCTAACATCCAATGAAATCCTTTATGAGAACCCTAAACCTAACAAGCAAACTACTCAGACATGGAGATTGAAGCAATAAGCATGATTGAATAGCTTGCAGTAAGCAGTAAATAGATTAATAAACAGGGGTTCGAAATCTTCTCTCTCCGGAACAGAGTTTCAGACTTGTCTCCCCAAAAACTCTCAAAAACAAAAACTCTCTCTAAGAAAATCTAAGGTAATCGTAAAAAGGGAATAAAAACCCTATATATATCTCTAAGACACGTTTTGGGCTTCCTTGGAAACGTTTAGGCCCAACTCCTTCTTTAAATAGGAAACAAAATCGCCTTTTCCTTATTTATTTGACAAGTGTCGCGCGTCACTCTCCATGGTGTCGAGCGTCACTAAAGCACAAAATCCATACTTGACGAATTTGATCCTGATTAAGCTCCAAAGTGCTCCAAAGTCTCCAGTTAAGCTCCAAACGTACCTATGACCTGAAAAGACTCCAAAAGACTCGAAAGACACTAAAAAGACTCTATAAATAAGACTTATACCATGGTTAAAAACCATAAAAACCATGATATATCAAGGTGCTGAGGGAAAATACCATTTGGTTTAAGGCTGTGCCCTTTAGAATTCTGGACTAATTTACGCATCATGTTCGCACCGGGATGACCCAGGCGATCATGCCAAATAGTGTAATCTAAAAACCGTGCTTTGATAGCAGCATTAGCCTCAATCATACTGATTTTAGCATGGTAAATGCCAGTAGATACGGCGGGTATAGTTTCAAAAACTTGTTTATGGCCATTTATCATTTTAGTGATAATTAAAAACTCTTTTTTCCCTTCATCCTGAGTTTCGATATGGAAACCATTCAATCTTATGTCTTTGAAACTCAATAGGTTTCTCTTAGAACTGGGTGAGTATAAGGCATCAGAGATGTCTAGATATGTGCCATTTGATAACAACACATTAGCTTGGCCATGGCCCTCTATTAGGCTCGAACTACCCGCTATAGTGCTAATGTTTGCGGTTTTGATTACTAAATTTATGAAGTAATTCTTGTCTTTTAGAATGGTGTGGCTCGATCCACTATCCACAATGATATCCATATTGTCTTGCATATCTTCATTAAACAAGAATTATAATTCAATAACATGCAAAAATGAGATGTAAATAAAACATTACTCCATAAATTAAAATGTAAAAGCAAAAGGTCTTAAAAATCCAAAGTAAAGACAATAAATCCCAAAAACAAAAGATAAAGGTTTAAGGAGTAATGAAAAACAAATTCAGATTTTTTGAGATCAATCAAGGAGGTCGGAGAGCTCATAATCCATGCCATCAA
>NW_006256909.1:12425991-12426940 GCF_000478725.1 Eutrema salsugineum | reverse complement strand
ATGATTAGTCATTCCGCATCTTGAGCAAGGAGTTGGTCTAGATGAACTGCCTCTTTGGGTCGGTTTGTTGATACCACGACCCTTACCCCGACCAAAACTGAGGTTAGGTCGGTTATCTTGGTTCGGTCTACCGCGTCCTCTGCCGCGCAGTCCATGTCCATTTCCACGTCCACGTCCACGATCTGAGGATCTGTTACGTTGGACAAAGTTGGACTCTTTTCTGGTTCCTTCTGGCAATGGGGCTGATCCTGGAGGCCGCATGGCACTGTTCCTCAACAGAAGCTGATTGTTCTTCTCAGCAAGCAGTAAGCAAGATATCAAATCCTCATAGGTGTTATGATTCATGGCACGGTATTGTTGTTGGAGAACAACATTGGGAGTGCCAAAAGTAGAGAATGTTTTCTCTAGCATATCCTTATCAGTGACCTCCTCGCCACATAGTTTTATGAGTGCAACTATCCGAAAGAGTTCGAAATTGAATTCTTCGATGGATTTGAAATCTTCGAACCGTAGGTTCTTCCAGTCGAACTTGGCTTGGGGCAGTATGACCGTTTTCTGATGGTCATATCGCTTTTTCAGTGCCACCCAAAGTTCGAGTGGATCCTCAAGAGTGAGGTATTGTTGCTTGAGAGACTCAGCGAGGTGATGGCGGATAATAAATATCGCCGAGTACCGTTCTGTTTGAGTCGCGGTGTTGGGATCTTTGATGCATTCACCCAAACTTTTTGAGTTGAGGTAGATCTTGGTGTCAAGGGCCCATTTAAGGTAGTTATCTCCGGAGACAGTGAGTGCCTCATATTCGACCTTCTGAATGTTTGACATCTGAAACATATAATAATTTATGTTAAATAATCAATAGTATGAGACTATGGTCATTGGAATAAGGGATTTAAGGTATTCTTGGGAAAACTTTCCATTTCAGGAAACTTGCTATTTTAGGAAACTGCTA
>NW_006256909.1:12188607-12422972 GCF_000478725.1 Eutrema salsugineum | reverse complement strand
AAGACAAGCAAGTTCTACCAAAGATTATGGCAGGATTTCCGCCATGACATTGTGAAATTAGTAAAGGATTTCTTCAACTCAGGATCTTTTGATCCCAGACTAAATCAGACCAACATATGTCTAATCCCCAAGAAAGAGAAGCCTAGAGCTATGACAGAGTTCTGTCCGATTAGTCTGTGTAACGTCCCGCGTTCTATGTTCACTTGGAAAGGGTTAAGCTTCTTATCAAGCCCTTTGGGGGAGCCAAAGAAGCTGCACCCAGATACCTTGTGGGCTAAGAATTTCGAGGAGGCCAAGGTTTTTGTGGAGGTGAATCTCAAGCAGAAACTTCCAGAATGTTTCAGCTTTAAATCGAGCGCTGGAATGGATACAGTAGTGCATTATGAGTTTCCGTGGCTGCCTCCTAGGTGCACTTCATGTGCCAAGTGGGGACATGGTTCGGCGGATTGTAAGGCTCAGCCTGGGGATATATCGATATTACAACGTACACCGGTTACGGCTAAGAATGTTTCTGGTGAAGCCTTGAGAGGAGATCAAATGGTGCAGGAGCAGACTCGCTCTGTTTCGAAGCCACAGCGACACGTCTCTCAAAATAAATCGGTGTCGCGCAATGTGAAAAGTCAGTCAGGAAATAAAGAGTGCGATCTACCTGATAAGGGAATCGAGAGTCCACAGGACATTCCAACGAAGAATTGGGAAAATGTCAAGTCTCCTGCTCGTGCTAGTAGGAGCTCAAAGCAAAGTATTGTGGATGAGGTTATTGTCTCTGCATCTCGGTTCAAGTCGCTCTTAGGGGATGGTTTGGATTTGGGAGATGATGGTGAGGAGGAGAGGGCTTCTAGTGAAGAGGTCGTACCTGATTCGCAGGATTTAAATCCGACGGAAACATTGGAGAGAGAGCATAGGGTATCGGTAGATAAGGGCCTGTTGCATGGGGACAATCAGGATTCTGCATCAGTGGAAGAGGAAGCGATTAAACTGACTGCAGGAGGAAGAGTTTTTCTCCCCAGAGAGTCAAAGTCATCACATAAGTTTGTTCAGCCTATTACATCTTCGCCTCCTGAGAGTTCAGGGAAGAAGAAGAGGAATATTAGGAAGAACAACAAAAAGAAGCCAATCAAAACTAACCAATAATGTCTGGTTTTTTCTGGAACATTAGAGGTTTTAACAAAAAAAGGAAACAAAAATTTGTGAAAAGTTGGTGTAGGGAGCAGAACTTTTTATTTGGGAGTCTCTTAGAAACTCGAATAAAAGAATCTAATGCAGAGGAGGTAGTGAATGAGGTATTCCCTGGTTGGTCGTTCTTGAATAATTACGAGCATCATCGACTAGGCAGAATATGGGTATTTTGGTGTGATTCTGTCAGACTAACGCCGGTGTTTAAAAGTAATCAAATGATATCGGTGCTGGTGAAGTTACAAATACAGATGATGAGTTCTTGTGTTCCTTTGTTTACGCTTCGAATTTTGTGGAGGATAGAAGGGAGCTATGGGCGGATCTTAGAAGCCACTTTGTCTCGCCTATCTACAGGAGAATGCGATGGATGGTGATGGGGGATTTCAATGAAATCCTTTCCATAGATGAGCACTCTGTTCAAGGTGCTTTGATGGGTTCATTGGCTGGAATGTGGGATTTTCAAAAAATTATTAGAGATGGAGATTTAAGTGATATGGGCTACCATGGCCCTTGTTTCACTTGGTGTAATAAGCGGGAGGATGGTTTAATATGCAAAAAACTGGATTGGTTGCTCATAAATGATCGCTGGCTTGTTAACAACCCTCGGTCGTATTGCGTCTTCGAGTCCGGTGGGTGTTCTGATCACCTTCGTTGCAGGTTTTACTTAGAGGGAGAGGTGTCTCGATCGAAGCGGCCTTTCAAGTTTACAAATGCCATTGCAAAGATGCCTCAGTTCCAGGAAGCTTTGAAGGATAATTAGGAGGGGACGGTGCCATTGTTTCAGTCCACATCTGCGCTGTTTCGCTTTACTAAAAAGCTAAAGAACTTGAAACCGGTTGTAAGGAGGATCTCTAGGGATACGTTGCAAGATATTTCAAAGAGAGTGAAATCTAATTATGAATTATTGTGCTCCAAGCAAGAGCAGAACTTGCTTAACCCAACTAGCATGTCACAGCAGGAAGAAAGTGTGGTTTTTGATCGATGGGAACAATCTGCTAATCTCAAAGAAAGTTACCTTGCGCAAAAAGCAATGCTTAGTTGGTTAAATTTGGGCGACAAGAACACAAAAGTGTTCCATCGAGCGGTCAAGATAAGAGCTGTACGAAATGGTTTAGAGAATTGCAGAGGCAGGACGGATCTGTGATCACAGGGTGCAATGAGATTAAGGAGGAGGCGGTAAATCATTTCCATTCGTTTTTGAACCATCGGCCAGCTGATTTTCAAGACATTGGTGTTGACGCGATAAGGGAGTTACTTGATTATCGCTGTTCACTTGTGGATCAACAAAATCTTACCATGGAAGTCACAGAAGCTGAGATCAAAGCTGTGCTCTTTGCGATGGCAGCAAACAAATCTCCAGGCCCAGATGGTTATACAGTGGAATTTTTCAAGGCAAGTTGGTCGGTAATTGGTCAGGATCTTGTGATTGCTATTCAATCTTTTTTCGTTAAAGGGTTTTTACCGAAAGGGGTCAATTCGACAATCCTTGCGCTGATCCCTAAGAAAGAACAAGCTAAACATATGAAGGACTATCGCCCGATCGCTTGTTGCAATGTGCTTTATAAGATTATTTCCAAGGTTTTAGCGAATCGTTTGAAGCAAATTCTTCCTCAGTTTATTGCTCCAAACCAATCAGCGTTTGTACAAGATCGTCTTCTGATCGAGAATGTGCTTCTTGCGTCTGAACTGGTAGCGGGGTATCATCGAAATTTTATTTCGCCGCGATGCGCTCTGAAAATTGATATCTCTAAGGCGTTTGATTCGGTAGAGTGGAGTTTTCTTCTTACGGTTCTAGAGGCAATTGATCTTCCGTCGGACTTCATTCATTGGATCCGATTATGTATCTCGACTGCCTCTTTTTCGGTTCAGGTGAATGGTGATTTAGCTGGTTATTTTGGTAGTTCTCGAGGTTTGCGGCAGGGCTGTTCTCTTTCGCCATACTTATTTGTTATTTGCATCAATGTGCTCTCTCATATGTTGGATAAAGCTGCTATGGAGAGGAAGTTTGGGTACCACCCTAGGTGTTCGAATACTAGACTCACTCATCTTGGGTTTGCAGATGATCTCATGATCTTCTCGGATGGTAAATTATCATCGGTGGAAGGAATTGTTGAGGTGTTTGAGGAGTTCTCGAAAATATCGGGATTACAAATAAGTTTGGAGAAATCTACGGCTTATCTAGCTGGGGTGGCGGATTCAGTTCGTAATGAAATTGGACAGCGATTTCAATTTGAACTTGGGTCACTTCCTGTTCGATATCTGGGTCTCCCGCTTCTCACAAAGCAAATGAGATCCTTAGATTATGTTTCGCTTGTCGACAAGATCAAGAGCAGGATTGGTACTTGGACAGCACGTAACCTCTCTTTCGCGGGTAGATTGCAGCTTCTGTCCTCTGTTGTCACGGGCCTTGTCAATTTTTGGATGTCAGTGTTTAGGTTACCAAAAGGCTGTATCGAAAAAATTGACAGTATATGCTCTAGTTTCCTATGGTCTGGTCCGGATCTTAATCCGAGGAAAGCAAAAATATCCTGGGAAGAGGTCTGTAAGCCAAAGCAAGAGGGAGGTCTTGGACTCAAAAATCTCAATGTGGCAAATGAGGTTAGCATTCTGAAGCTTTCGTGGAGGATCTTGACAGCAAAGCAATCGCTATGGGTTCGATGGACATCGGTAAATCTTATGCGAGGTGGTTCCATTTGGTTAAATCCAAATCCAACAAATCAATCTCCAGGTTCCTGGATGTGGAAGCAAATTCTTAGAAGTCGAACCTTGGCTGAGAGATTTCTAAGAGTGGATGTTAAAAATGGTCGAATGGCGTTGTTTTGGTATGATAGTTGGTCATTATTGGGTAATCTTTTATCAACCTTTGGTGCCAGAGGCTGTGTTGATTTAGGAATCTCCCATGTTTCAACTATCGAGGATGTGATTTTTACGCATCGACGGAGGCGACACCGAAACCAACTTCTTAATAAAGTTGAAGATGAGATTGAAGCTGTTCGCGTGAGGTATCGCGAAACAGAGCTGGATGTCTATTTGTGGAAATCAAGGGAAAACGTGTATAGAACCTCTTTTAACACCAGCACAACTCGGGACCTGCTTTCTCAGCATTCGCCGAAGGTTCCATGGTTTGCTGGGATTTGGTTCAAACACTACACGCCTAAATTTGCTTTTATTGCTTGCTTAGCCTTGCACAATCGCTTATCGACCGGCGATCGTACGCGAGCTTGGAACTCAAATGCACAAGTGGATTGTGTGTTCTGTCATTTACCGATTGAAACACGTGATCACATGTTTTTCTCTTGCCCTTACTCTAACAGGGTTTGGACGAATCTAGCTAAGGGAATTATGCTTCATGATTTCTCAACAGAGTGGCAGACAATTGTTGACAGAATCTCGAGAGCTCAAAGGAACAACGTGGATCTGTTCATAGTTAGATATCTCTTTCAGCAAACCATCTACGCTATTTGGAGAGAAAGAAATGCTCGTAGGCATGGTTCTCCTCCTACGAACTGGATCAGATTAGTCAAAGTTATTGATAAAGGGCTTCGCAACAGGTTCAGTTCCATACGACTGTTGGGTGATACCAGATATGACGATGGATTGCAAAGGTGGTTCGGATCTCGGCCAGCTTTGCGAACTTAAGCTTATTTGATTTAAAAACTGTGCTGTATCTAGTTTTTATGACATCTCGCTCGCATCTTTGATGTAGAAACGCTGTTTTTTTGCTTGAATAAAATTTAACATTCATTCAAAAAAAAAAAAAAAAACGTTATTCGGCATTCATAATATTAAGTATGAAATGATAAAACATTAAAACTAACAGTAAATATTTTTCATCTAGCATGTTTTAATTTATTACTAGGATTACACCTGGTGCTACGCACCGTAAAGATTAATTTAAAATAAAAATATATGTGGCTTTATGTTTTTTTATGTGGCTTTATACGTTTTATTCCCTTATTACATACTATAGCTCAAATATTGACAACACAAAAAACTATTTGATCCAATAAAAAACTTAATTGAACATGGTCGTTAATTTGAAGAAGGTGGCATTATAAGACAAACAAAAAAAAATTCAGATACAAACTTACTATTATAAATATTGGCTTGTTGTTAACTCTTCGGTTTGCATGTTACATGCATGGAGTATGATCTCGGCTGCCTCTTCATCTTTGTATTAATAACCTCATCTTGCCTTTAGCACCATCTCTGATCTCTTTCGTCGTTGTTCCCATGATCTCGTTTGTTTTTTTCATATTTACGCATCTATACTTGTCTTCTGAATCTAACCAACCCTTTCCATTTTCACAATATTAGTTTACTCACAGAATATACATATGGAGAAAAGTTCAGATTATAGAAGAGAGACCCATAAGCTCACACGAGAGACCAGTCCAAGCTTATCAAAGCTTCTTGACAGGACATCATCATCCACATCAAAATTGCAACTTTCGTTGAAGTTTTCGTCGATGAATGTTTCACTTTGCATGTTAAACTCGTCCTTTCTCGTGGGACGCCCTGGTTTAGCATGAATGAGTTGATGACCTCTTTAACCTGCATTTGATCAGTTTGTTAGCAAAACACATAAAGAAGACATAAAAGAATTAAGAAAGGGATTATTGATGAGCACCTCTTGTTGTATGACTTCATCGTACTTGTGAAGCAGGGTGCCTCTTCTACTGTCTAGCTCTTATTATCCACAGATCTTGTGATAAGGCTCTGATAATCTACCAAATTCCTCTAAAACTTATATGTCATTCAGGGGAAGGGACAGATCTAATTAATGATTAATTTAACAAAAGTGAATGGTGTTGTCTGATGAGTATAAGGTGTAATTTACGTGAAATATGCTTTAACGCAGTAGGCCACAACCGCATAAGTGGAGAATGTGGGCAGTTTTTTCCCATAAAATTCGGATTAAATGTTGGATATGCTTCTTTAGCTGAAGGCCCAAGACATTATTAACAAGTCCGTTAGTAATACGATATGCCTAAAATTAAAGGAAGTTTTCCTAGTTCTATTAGAAGTAGGATTAGGGAATCAAGAAACCTATATATATGTGTTTATTGAGTTGTGATAAACACAAGATAAGCATAAGAGCTTAGATGTTTAGTTTTGAGCTATTTTCTAAACATTAATAAGAAGAGTTATTTCTTATACGAAAGCTGTATTTTGCATATACGACTTTATTTGGTGTCAGAGCAAATCGAAAAGGAGAAGAAGCCGAGTAGAAGACGACGACAGAAAGAATGGCAGGTGAAGGAGACGATTCCTCCAAGGCCATCACGACCACCGTAGCTGCTCGGAAGGAATCAATTCCTTTGCCGATCCAATGCCCGATGGTGATGTCTACAAATTATACAATATGGGTTATGAGTATGAGAGTAATGCTGCGACTTCATAAAGCTTGGGAAACGATCGAGCCAGGCTCGACAGATCCTGATAAGAACGACATCGCATTGGCACTACTCTTTCAGTCAATCCCGGAAACCCTAATTCTACAAGTTAAAGATCAGAATTCTCTAAAAGCAATTTGGGATTCGATCAAGACACGTAATTTAGGGGCAGAACGCGTCAAGGAAGCATGGTTACAAACACTGATGTCTGAGTTCGAAAGAATGAAGATGGCGGATTCAGACACCGTCGATAGCTTTGCTGGGAAGTTATCTCAGCCTGCATCGAAAGCTGCTGCTCTCGGAGAAACAATTGAAGAATCAAGACTTGTTAATAAATTCTTAAATAGTTTGCCCAGAAGCAAGTATATACAGATCGTTGCTTCCCTCGAACAAGTCCTCGATTTAAAGACAACAGGTTATGAAGACATTGTTGGGCGAATAAAAGCATACGAAGAAAGAATCTCAGGAGATGACAAAGAAGATGAGACTCAGGAAAAGCTTTTATACGCAAAATCAGACCAAAGCAACTCGCGAGGTGGCAGAGGAAGCAGAGGACAAGGAGGACGAGGGAACAGGGGACGAGGCAGAGGAGGAGGATCTAATCCTCAAGCTCAAGAAAAATCGGCAAACCAAACCAAGGAGAAGAAGGACATATCAAGTGTAATCTGTTACAGGTGCGATAAGGCTGGGCACTTCGCCTCAGTTTGTCCCGACAGAAAACAAAATCAGGAGGCCAAAAAAGTAGAGACAGAAGAGGCAGACAAAGCTCTCTACATGCTCGAGTCGGTATTCCTGAATGAAGAGAACTTGGTACCTATGAAATACGAAAAGGAGAAAGGCGAAGAAGGTACCTGGTACTTAGACAATGGTGCAAGCAACCATATGACAGGTGTGAAATCATTCTTTTTAGAGTTGAATGAAAACATAAAAGGCAAGGTAAAGTTTGGGCATGGCTCGTGTATTGACATTGGTGGCAAGGGATCGATCTTGTTCGAAGGAAAAACAGGCGAACAAAAGATAGTTCCAGACATCTACTATATCCCTGCTCTTAAAAGCAATATTCTTAGCTTAGGACAAGCAACCGAACATGGTTGCGATGTTAGAATGAAAGAAAAATTTCTAACACTACACGACCCCGATGGAATACCCTTAGTAAGAGTACTAAGATCAAGCAACAGGCTTTACATGATAAACCTAAAACTTGAGAAACCAGTTTGCTTGCACTCAAAGATGGAAGAAGACACATGGAGGTGGCATGCCAGGCTCGGTCACATAAGCTTTAAAACCATTAAAAGCATGTCAGCGCTCAAGATGGTTCAGGGTTTACCAAGGATCGAGACTGAAACACAACTTTGCGAGTCGTGCTTGGTTGAAAAACAAACCCGTCAATCATTCCCAGCTGCAACTCGATACCGATCTTCTCATCCTTTGGAACTCATACAATCTGACTTATGTGGACCAATATCACCAGCGACACCAGCTCGTAACAGATATATCTTTGTGATCATTGATGATCATACAAGGTATATGTGGACGATATTGTTAAAAGAGAAGAGCGAAGCATTTGTGAAGTTCAAAGGCTTAACAATATGGTAGAAAAGGAATGTGAGAAAACGATAAAAACACTTCGAACGGACAGAGGTGGTGAGTTCACATCGAATGAATTCCAGGAGTTTTGCAGCATAAACGGAATTAATAGACATCTGACTGCCCCCTACACCCCACAGCAAAACGGAGTGGTCGAAAGAAGAAATCGAACAGTAATGGAGATGACAAGAAGTATCTTAAAGGCAAAGGGGGTTCCAAACTACTTGTGGGGAGAAGCCGTTCGACATTCAACATACTTGTGAAATCGAGTCCCCACAAGAGCTTTGAAAAATCAAACACCCTATGAATGCCTCAAGAACAAGAAGCCTAGTGTCGATCATCTCAGAGTTTTTGGTTGCTTGGCTTACGCGAAAATCAAGCCTATCGACATGAAAAAGCTCGACGATCAATCACAACAGTTGGTACATCTCGGAATAGAACCTGGATCCAAAGCGTATAGGCTTGACAACCCAACTACAACGAAAGTCGTTGTAAGCCGAGATGTAGCTTTCAATGAAGAAGCATCTTGGAATTGGAAGGGAGCCAATACAGAGGACACTGGTGAACCAGGGAGGTTTCGAATGATTTGGGGAGCAGTCACAGATGAAGGACAAGGTCCTTACAAAGAAGTTTCCATTCCACTCGAGACCAACGATGATACGGAAGTTCAACAAGAACAAAATAGTGACAGCGATGCACACAAAGAAGCAATGGAAGAACAGAGTGATGAAGATGATCAGATAAACGATGATCACATCATCGAAAATCAGGCATGATTCACACGGTCAGGAAGACAAGTGAATTTACCCAGACATCTCAAAGACTTGGTTATTATGGCCGATATGGAGTCTGAGAGACTTCTCTTGTCACTAAATGATGAGCCAATGAACTATACTGAAGCAAAGGACTCGGATGAATGGACACAAGCTTGTAAGACGAGATCTCTTTGATTAATAAAAACAAGACTTGGACACTAGTCGATAAAACAAGAGGGGTCAAGGTCATAGGTCTCAAGTGGGTTTTTAAAATCAAGAGAAACGCAGACGGCACAATAAACAAATTCAAAGCCAGACTTGTTGCAAAAGGATATGTTCAAGAATCAGGAGTAGATTTTGACGAAGTATTTGCACCAGTGGCTCAAAATAGAAGCAGTGAGGTTGCTTGTGGGATTAGCTGCTTCTCACGGGTGGTAGATTCATCATCTCGACGTCAAGACTGCATTCTTACACGGAGAGCTGAACGAGGATGTGTATGTGTCTCAGCCTGAGGGGTTTGAAAAGAAAGGAGAAGAACAGAAGGTTTTCAAACTCTCAAAGGCTTTATATGGCTTAAGACAAGCCCCGCGTGCATGGAACACGAAGCTTGATCAAATTCTGAAGGGTATGAACTTCAAAAGATGCTCAAAAGAAAGTGCTGTGTATCGCAAGGCTGAAGGTGCGAAGCTTTTAATTGTAGCTGTATACGTCGATGACCTGTTTGTAACAAGAAATTCACTTGGGATCATACACGAGTTCAAAGCAGGAATGACGTCAAAATTCGAGATGTCAGATCTCGGCAA
The DNA here is from genome assembly GCF_000478725.1 of Eutrema salsugineum. Taxonomy (NCBI): domain Eukaryota; kingdom Viridiplantae; phylum Streptophyta; class Magnoliopsida; order Brassicales; family Brassicaceae; genus Eutrema; species Eutrema salsugineum. The sequence goes on along the minus strand of NW_006256909.1, from coordinate 12,413,255 downwards.
GCTTACCTATTATCTTGGTATAGAAGTCAAACAGAGCAAAGAAGGAATTGAGATGAAACAAGAAGCATATGCTCGAAGAATACTAAAGGAAGCTGGGCTAGATGGTTGCAATCCAACACATATTCCTATGGAGTTTGGTTTAAAGCTGTCTAAAACCCAAGAAGAAACACCCAAAGATGCCACTCTGTATCGAAGGAAGATAGGTTGCTTAAGATATTTGCTGCATACAAGGCCTGATCTTGCTTTCTCAGTCGGAGTAGCTAGCAGGTATATGCAGGATCCGCGGCAGTCACATGGCAAAACGCTGAAGCAGATTTTACGGTACCTCCAAGGAACAGCAGGCTTCGGCCTAACATATAAACGTGGAGGGACAAAGGAAATTGTGGGATATAGCAACAGTAGCTATAACGTGGACCTAGACAATGGAAGAAGTACAAGTGGTCATGTGTTCTATTTCGGTGAATCACCAATTACTTGGTGTTCGCAGAAACTACAAACTGTTGCGTTATCATCTTGTGAAGCTGAGTTCATGGCTGCGACAGAAGCATCGAAGCAAGCCATATGGCTCCAAGAGTTGTTGAGTGAGATCACTGGTCGGAGTTATAAGAAGACGACAATTCGAGTAGATAATAAGTCGGCCATTGCATAAGAGCTTGGATGTTTAGTTTTGAGCTATTTTCTAAACATTAATAAGAAGAGTTATTTCTTATACGAAAGCTGTGTTTTGCATATACGACTTTATTAAACTGATGCTTTTTAATCTTTGATACATTCATTTTTTTTTTATTGTTGTTTTTTTCATAATTTTGGAAAACTTGCCACATGTGATCAACATTTAATTGCATAAGTGACTTGTGCTTTAGTATATAAAAGATAACTAGTTTTTACAAAACTTCATTCATCTAGAAGATAGTAGTTTTTTGACGTTTTGAGATTATTCAGTGTTAAAATTTTATCGTCCTAAAAGATGAAATTTTTTTTTTTTTTTGGAAACGGAGGGAGCATATAATGAGAATGAAATAGAAAATGTCAGTAAATAATGAAATAACAAGACCTTGATTAGACCGAAGGTTTCATAGTGACTTTGCCAAGTACCACGAATAGACAGACACTGGCTTCAATGCCGCACCCATTGGAAAATCTTCACAAACACTTATCATCCCCACATCGCAATGGCTATTGTAACATGATTTCCAACCTGCCTGTCCCATCAGTATACATGTATGTATCCTTATTATTAATTACGTTACAACGCAAAAATAAAAGAAAACTCTCTATATGATTCTCTATGTTGTAATCTTTTGCTTACATTTTTTTTTGTTTTATCTTAACCAATGTAACTCTAAACGATGCCCCGTTAAAGAGGAAGAAGGATTGGAAAATAGATTAAGGAAAATAGAAAATAGTTCAATGAAAAAAACAAAAAAAAAAAACTTTAATATCAAAAACTTGATTTCAATTCTTTTTTTTTTTAGTTGAAAACTGAAAAAGCGACTCATCTTAATAATTCCTTTTTTCCATCTAAATACAATAGTTCGACTAATCTGATTTTTTTCTTTTATTCTAAAGTTCCATAAAAGTTATATTCTTTTAAAAGAGAATTGACCAGCATGATGTGACTGATTCTTACCTTTGTATAGACGAAAAGCCTAGGATTGAGGTTGTCCTTGTAGTACAATGCTGGATTTACCTGAATTAGTGTGTTGTGTTTTTAGTTATTATATAAAGCCGAGGATTGAGGTTGTCCTTGTAGTACAATGCTGTACATGTTTTGTTAGGTATAAAGTAAAACCGACTTTCTGACATACAATGATACCGATTTGGATGAAATCATCTCCGACCTGAAAGTGAAGCCGAGCAGAACTAGATTGGTTAGGCTTAAATTGGATATACAAAGATCCATTGTAGCTCCATTGTAGCGCATTCCTATGTCCTTAGTTCGACCCGCGGCATACTAATTTCATTCAACATGACCAAAGATATTAATAATATATCAAACTTTACATCGATGATTAGGTTATTTTTAATTAAAAAAAGAAACAACTTATATGATGTTGGTCATGAACATCATTATTAGGATCATAAGTGGTAGTGTTCCAAGAACCACGAGGTTTACTATATTTATCGTCGTCTAACGAGTTTAAGCTCAAGAGATCGTCTTTGGTTAATCTTCGTATAGGAACTGTACCAATGGGACAACCCACACCATTCTCCCATAAGTAACCAAACCCGGTATTGTTTGTCTTACCTTTTCGGGATTCCATATCCGTCGCATCTAGGATATGACACAAAAAGAAACTATTATTGTTTTTTTCTTTAAATGTTTCCAAGAATCTTATATATCAGGAATGGATCAAAAAATTTACACCATGTAATCGTTTGTGTGATTTTTCATAGAAGGGTGATCAAATGCTGGTTGCTTGAAGAAATCCACACATACGTATCGTTCTCCATGGATAGTCTATCATTTGCAGCCACAAAATATAGAGCTTATTATATAATTCATTAATCATATATAGTTAATTACGACAAGATTATGAATGGACCTTGATGATCTTGACAGCAGGTTTGTTGATTGTCTTTAGTTTCCTCTGAATTTCTAGATCTTCAAACTTAGACAAGCTTTTGGCTTCGATAAAGCCTTTGTTATGACTTGTAATTATGTGACCAAAGATGTAACACATCAAAGTCAGCCACATCACTGGGTCTCTCACTTCCATTTTAACCAACAAGAGAGAGATGATTAGTTTCGATAGGAAGAAACATAAAAGACTTTATATAACATTCATAAGGTCGAGGAGGCTGAGAAAGAAAGAAAAGGTATGATTCTTACTAATTCAAAAGACCGTTGACCAAAACAAGATTTCTGGAGAGACATATAGTAATTAATTAACATAAACCGAGAAATTCAACAGATTCTTATTAAGTATGCACTTATATTTGGGTCAACAATTCCTGAGAGACTTATGTTTAATTGATTTATTACTCAGTTAGCATTTAATACAATTGATTCTGGAGAAAATAATCCCTATATTTGAGAATAAGAGAATTAATTATTGCCTAAGAAATCATTGACGTGTCCGAAGATTCTCAAGGACTTGTGGTTTATTTTAGAATTACTAGAACTTAAGTGTCACCAAAAACCTTGGAGGAAAATGTCCTAATTTAATTTTAATGAATCTTTATTAAAAAAAAAAAACCGTTAGAAAGCATTGTTCACTCACCTCGGACTAATGCCTAGTTGGATCCATGTCTTTCCCCAAAAGACACGACCATCCAACTAGGCGAGTGTATTGATGACCGTGGGTCACCGTCCGAACAATACGCAGGGGACGCATTGTTCACTCATCTCGGACTAATGCCTAGTTGGATCCATGCATTCCCCTGAAAAACACGACCATAAGAGACACGCATCCAAAACATTATGTATTATTGTTAAGATTAGAAGTAAGAAAGTAAAATAGATGAAAGTATTTTCAATTTCAAAGCATTTCAAGGATTATTGAAACAACGTAATGAAAATGTACAAATGAGTTATATGAAACCCTTCAAATAATTTTTATGCAAAAATACACTTTCAGTTTATGGATTGAAGAGGGATATTTAATATTTGATCATGGGTTTTCTTGTGTTCAAAATGAAGAACATATCGATAACAACATGTGTTTGCTCTCATCGAGGTGTTTTTGTGAAAACATTGTACCACAAAGGCCATATGAAGTTGGAACAAGTTGTAAAGAAGATCATATATACCCATACATGATACATCTTACGAGGAGGAAGATACTGGTTTTAAGACACCAAGGCCAATAGTGTCAATCATCAAAGGAGATAGTGAATATATCTAGTATCTACCAATGGAAGATCTTTGGTCAGGATTACGCCGAAGCTTTACAAAAGATGCCTTATAGGTTAGACGAAGCGTGACTTCTTTCTAATAATCAAAGTCTTCTTCAACATACGTTTTTAGATGACAAATTCATGCTAGCACAATAAAAGTGTTGTACATATATTGTTATATTATGCCTAGCTTTTACGGTATTACCTAATATTATTTTAACTTGTTTCAAAATCCCATGTGTAAAAGCATTGACCAAGATAAGAACATGACGGTGAAATAATAACTTAACAAGATATTCAGATAATATGAAATTGATACAAATTAGACCCCAAAATGGCTCAAACTTAAAAACAAATACCAAAAGAAATTCTTAAAACAACATATAAAATTATCGAATTCTTTAAATAAAAAGACTGTAAAGGGGTTTCTCTTTCTAATACGAAAGGATGGATTCAAACCAAATTTCATTAGGCCATTATGATATCGAGCTCACTGTGACCTCCTGGAAGTTCCTTTAGGATGGCCACTGCACCCTCTATCTCCAATTTGTTACTTTGAGAAACCGACAATGGTTTAATTATCATAGTCTCCATTACAATCCATCTAAAACGCGAGGCTAATATAAACTCTTCTTTTGAACCGCTAAAGTTAAACAGCCATACATTATCTGCACTGAAGTAAACATCTGAAAATGGTTTTGTCTCTTCCCAAAACTTCTTCTGTCCTCTTCCAGCAGAAGTCTCAACTTCCTCCCGCGGAGTATTGCTTTTCTATATATGCAAAAGAAAAAAGAAAAAAGTCAAAGCACGAAATGAACGCTATGAAAACCAGAAACATGGCTAATTCTATATATTCACATAATTTTTATTCAAAGCATGAAATGAACGTACCTCGAATACGATCTCAAGCTCTTCCATTTCTCCAGGCCATGCAGCTAGATTTCTTGTAGTATCTCAACTTCTTTGGTATTTGCCAAGTTTACACTTACCGACATCGATGCAAATGTTCTCTTAAATGTATGTCCAATGCTCTTTCTCTCCTTAGATTCATAAACAATTTGTTAAAGATGTCAAATTAAAAAAAACCTACCTTGCATTCATTATTCTCGCATTCAGCATATATAAGGTACGTCGCTCTCCCTTCTCTCTAGTTTTGTTTCTCTCTCTAGATTCTCCACTCGTAGATCTCGTTAATTCTCTCTAATTTTTTGCCGTGCTCTTTAAATTTCCCGGTGAATCTTCAAATTTTTCCGATCAATCTTCAAACTTTTCTGGTCCACATTCAAACTTTCCTATCAATCTTCAACCTGTTCCTCATTTTCTTCAACTCTCTTTCAAATCTTCTTCCAACCTCAATCTACCGAACTAAAATGTCTTCCGACTCTTCATTTAATTCCTCTTCCCATCAAATCCGGAGGATCTTCATTTAATTCCTCTTCAGAGCCGAGCTCCTCTTCATCGAGCCCTTCTAGGTCGACGAACAATCCTCCAACTCTAGTTCGCAAAAACTCTAAGTTGGTGGGTGCCAGCAGCAGCCGACCTCAACTGAGAATGGAGGCACCTGAACAATTAACAGCTGAGACTCGGGTCGCGTTAGACGCCGGTAACGGTGATAACGAAATCGAGGAGGTCGTTGAGCTCGAGAGGAGGACTCCTGAAGAAGGAAACAACGCTGAGGCCAATGATGCCGAAGACAACCCCGAAGCGGTGAACGCTGCCTCGCCACCAATGCCGAAACGGAAAGTTGTCTGGCCTTGCGATGTGCCTGCTTCTTCTCTGTCTCCAACGGTGATTCGCTCCACACTCGAGGCCTGCAGACTCACAGATGACGCTGTCTTTATCACTCCCGACGCCGGAGATCGCCCATGGGACGTCCCCGAAGACTTCCTCTGCATTTACTTGACCTACTTCATGCAATGCGCGCTTACCTTCCTGATTCCTTTCCGCCTTCTTGGATACTGTAATCGTCGAGGCGTAGCTCTCACTCAGATGATTTCAACGTCAGTGACAAACTACACAGACTTCCGGTCCTTGTGCGCCGAGCTCAATGAAAATCCAACTAACCGACTCTTTGAGGACCATTTCTCGGTTAACCTGCACGCGTCGAAGGATTGGTATTTCGCAGCTAACACCAAACCTCAGAAAGATATCGTCACCGGGATCAAACCCAGTAAATACAATGACTGGGAGTCCCAATATTTCTTCCTTGAAATCAATGAGCTTACAGTCAGCGATGTTGACATCCAAACTCAATCGGAGTGAAGCTTCCGATCGGTAGCTTTAGACGATCTCATTTTTTTTTTTACCACCACTCGCTTATTTTTCTAACTCTTTTTGGCTTATCTTCGCAGGTCGTCATCTTCCAAGTTGTCTACTCAATTTCGGACTCACTCCTGAATTCCAGGCAGCTTTTAGTGAAGCCGGTAAGCGTCGCTGGCCCGAAGCTTGGGATGAGATACTCCAACGTCAAGCTAAGAAATTAGGTAAAAATACTTAGTTACTTTTCCTCTTCTACTTAAATTTCTCCGAACTCCTTATATTCTTTTTGCCTTTCAGCCTCAGTTAAGGAGCCAAAGCCTCTGAAACCAGAAAGCCGAGCTAAAAAGCCTCGACGTCCTCCTAGACGGAAAGCGCCAAAACTAAAAAAGAAGCGTTCGACAATGCTTTCGTTGGATGAAATCCCGACTCTCTTAGATGATGACGAGCCGAACGATGCAATGCTAAATCTTGTTCCCACTACTAAAGGGGACAAACAGAGAGTTGAGGAAATGGCTCTGATCGCGAACTCACCTGATCCGGCGGGTCAAAAGAGATTAAAGAAGAAGACATCCTCAAAGAAGATCAAGAGGATCGAGGGCTCTTCTCATCCTCAGGAAACGGCCGCCAAACTCAACCCTCCAGTCCCTACTGCATCAGAGCTCGCTATTCCTTGGGATCAGGCTGAAGCCTCAAACATGAGAAAGGGGCCAAGGTCCGCTTTGACTATGAAGATGAGGGTCCTTTGGAAGATAGTATCGATGCTTGTGATGATCTCTACCACAAGATCTCGAGCGAGGTCCCGAGTCTTCCAAAGATCTCCAAGCTGCGGTTCCCGAACCTGTACAAGGGAATTGCACACACAACTGCCGTGGTAACTTTCTAATTTCCCCCTTTTTCATTTATTTCCTAAGTATCAGTTCTGATTTTGTTTCTACTTGCAGCTCGCTAGTCAAACCAATACTCTGATCGCAGGATATGAAGTTGCCCTGTACGATGAGCAGGTGAGGGTTGCAGAGCTGGAGGATCGGATCTCCAAAGTCGACGAACGTCTTGCTACCGAACTCCAGATAAACAACGAACTCCATAATGCTGTCGATCTGCTGAAGCGGGAATGCTCAGACCTTAAAGCCGTCAAGGCTGAACTGACGAAGGCTTAGGCCCTCTTATCTCGGGAGTTCAAACAAGACAAGGAACGGTTGCAGGGTATGGTAGCTGTCTGGAGGGATCGGGAAAAGAAGGTTCACGCTAAAGCTTGTGAGCGTTTGAAAAAAGTCATCAGAAGTTTGGATGACGCCGATCGTGCTCATAAGCCTTACTTGGTGGTTATTCAGCTCACCGGAGTTCTCGGCTTCATCAAAAAGCTGAAGAACAAAGGTCTGTACGAGGTCCCTCTCGAGATGGTGTCCAAGCTAGAGGCGAAGCACGCAGCGTCACTGAAAGAGCATTATTCCGCCAATGCGTATGTCCTTACTGAAGATGACAAACGGATGTCGCCACTTCCTGAGGCTGATGAGGAAGCTCCCGCCGACAATTCAATCGGAGGAGGACAAGAGCAGGCGGGAATTGAGCAATTCGGCTCGAACGAAGACAAGATCAATGCGGTTCAAACCGCTGCTTCCAAGACTGTTTAGTCTCTCTGTCTCTCTTTCTTCTTTTAATCAAACTCAGTTGCCCTTGATGGGTCTTTATGTTTTGTACGCTATTTTAACCCTTGGAGGGTTTTCTTTTATCTTTTGAACTTGTCTGTCCTCGGTGGGTTTTGTTATCTATTTGCTAGATTTCAATATTTTCGTAAGGTTTTTGTCTTCATATAATTTGTTCTTTAACGAATGAAGTAGTAGATCGGTTCTTTAAAGAATTAAGTTCAAACTCAATTTTATTTTTAGGTAGCAAGTTGCGTTAACTCGACTTATATTTGCAAGTGTTGAGAACTTGGCTTATAATGTGAATCTGAGGAGTTTGGCTTTGGGTGCGAGTGTTGGAGCTCGGCGTGGGGAACCCAAATGAGTTGTATTGTACTGGAAGAGTGATTTGGTCGAACTCTTGTAAGCGCACGATACAAGCTCAAGGTTTTTCTAAGTCGAACCTAAGTGTGCGAGATGAGCTCGGCTTATTGTCCTCGGTGACTTAGAATTTTTAGTTCGGGACTGGCCCCGGCTTTCATAATGTGGAGTTTACCACGATACCGTGTGGGTGTTAGCGAGACGGATCTCAGCTTTTTTAGTTCGCATTCTTGTGGAATGCTATCGAATAACTGGCCAGGAAGTCGATGTAGATAAAGTAGGACTAAAATATAGACGTTTTCACTTAATAAATTTTTATTGATGTCATATCTGGACTCGGTGGCGAGCTACCTACGTACCCTTCGAAAAGGGATCAAGCCATTCGTAGTTCTAAGTACAACAGGTGTCCTCTCCAAACTAAGTAGTTTGGAGGTTTTTTTTTTTTAAAGACCAGAATGAACGATCTAATAATAGTATCGTTTGAGATGCATTGAATTCCAGGATCTCGGGATCGGGGTTCCGTCTAGCTTCATCAGCTGGTAAACACCAGGCTTAACGACTTTCATGACTTGGTAAGGTCCTTCCCAGTTCGCACCAAGTTTTCCTGCATTCTTCTCTTTGCGAAGTACTAGATCTTCATCTTCGAAGTGACGACCTTTAACATTTTTATTGTAGTAACGAGCTGCCAGTTGTTGGTAATTCTGTATCCTGAGTAACGCTCGTTTGCGGTGTTCTTCGACTAAGTCTATCGTGTCGAGCATCATGTCCTTGTTAACGTCGGGCTGCTGAGTGAGCGTAGTTTGGCGGATACTAGGAACGTTGAGTTTGGTGGGACACATAATATCCGTTCCATACGCGAAAAAAAGTGATTGACCGGTAGAACGTCGCGGCGTAGTTCGGTGAGACCATAAAACACCATTGAGTTCCTCCGCCCATGTTCCCTTGGTCGTATCAAGCCGCTTTTTCAGGCCATCGATAATGGTTTTGTTCGTTGCTTCGGCCTGGCCGTTTCCTTGCGGGTACCTCGGAGTGGAAAAACTTAGGCGTATTTTCCACTTGGTGCAAAATTCGGTGAAGATTATGGAAGTGAACTGAGTGCCGTTATCCGTGACGATCTCATATGGGATGTCGTGTCGGCAAATGATGAACTTCTAGACAAACTTCTTGACGTCGATACCGTGGATCTTGGGATACGCTTTGGCTTCGACCCGTTTGGTGAAATAATCGGTAACGACAAGTACGTATTGTTTCTGGCTTGTAGATCGGCGAAAGGGGCCGATAATATCCACTGCCCAGCGCATGAAGGGATATGGTGCGGTGGAAGTCATCAGGAGTTCGGTACGGAAGTTGATCATCAGGCCGTGGCGTTGGCATTTTTTGCAGCGTACGATATACTTTTCGCAATCGGAGAGCATAGTTGGCCAGTAATAATCGGCCTTTTTGATCTTAAATGCCAAGGAACGAGCGCCGGAGTGATTTCCTCCTCCTTCGTGCATTTTCTGCATAACTTCCATGATATCATTGCCGTGAACACAAATTAAAAGTGTGCCAGATGCATCCCATTGGAGGAGAGTGCCTTTGATGACCACGTATCGAGCTGCTCGAGCCTTAAGTCGCCGAACTGCCCATTTGTCCGCAGGAACCGTTCCATCGCCAATGTATCCGACGATTTCCAAAGTCCAGTCTACGGGCTCATCGTCTCCTTCAGCTTCGATGTCGATTGGAACGTATAGTCCTTCAAATTTTTCGTCTGGATTGGATTCGTTGTCACTATGTTCATTCATATCAACATTGAGATCGGTGAATGCTTCTGTAGTCTTCTTCTTTCTGGTGAGTGGTGGTGCGAGGTTTGGATGAGCCTCGTAGTCACGGCGTCGCGTGATGATGTTGCACACGGGGCAGGTTCGATACTAGGTCGATCCATTGCCTCATTTGGAATTGTTCGCCGAAGGTCAGGATCGGAGTTAGATGCTAGAGCAGCCAGAGCATCGGCGGAGGCCTTCTCGGCGGTGCGGTTTTCACCTCCAACATCAATTTTCAGAAGACATCTTCTTTTGTGGCAAGTGATATTTATTACAAGCACTTCGAGAGAAGGGCAAGACACGATGACTGCATTAAAGACTCCAACCTCGGCCAAAATGCTAGTGAGTTATAGATTCTTTAGATTTCAGCAGTTGTCAAAAGCATGTGGAGTTTCTATGTTATACCGACCAAAAGTAAGTGATTTTAGGCATGGATGGGAAAATAATTCTGGAGGCAAGTCGAGTGTGATGGGTTCGGTGTGTGGTCTATAAGGGTACAGAAAGTTTACAAGTGTGAAACGCTGGATGTGTTTCACATGAATCAATATGATCGAATCCAAGCCTCAACCATCCCCGTCTTCACATTGGTGTGGCAAATAAAAGTTTTTGCATTTTTTCCAAATGCCGATGGTGACCGCTTATAACCTACAAGGCCAAAGAATGATTTAGGGTATTAAAGTATGGAATAGATGATTATACAAAGGGGGATATTTTATTTATATGGAACACTCACAAATTACAAAGACACTCGAGGTTTTCTCTCAGACTCGATTACAGGACTTAGCTTGGTTTATGCAAGCACCCAAGCCTCTTATTTATAATGATACAAGGGATACCTAACTTAAGATTATTACACATGTGGATACCTAACTTAGAGCTATTTAGCATGTGGATACCTAACTTCCTCATGCATAAATATTTTATTCTTTTCTTATTTAATATGATGCTTTTCTTATGTGCATCATTATTTATTATTTATGTTTTCCTAGATTTCTTATTCCATACGATAACAAAACTCATTTTGTTAGTATGGAAATTCCAAATCTAGTATACATCTCTCAGAACCGGGATCAGCCTTTGAGAAGTCATCATTTCCAACGGGAATCAAACTCATTGATCATAATATATTGACTATAAAAAATTGAACAACCAAGTTTTTTCACGCGAAATACCGTTAGCATTTATCTTTCACAAACGTAACACAACCACAGCATGATTAATATTTCAAATAAAAAGGAACCTCTTTTTCCAAAAATCTTGTACTTTGATAGCAAACAATAGAATTGTAGTCATGGGTTATCCAGGTTTTGATTTTGCTCTTGAACAACCAGGTCACCTAATTTATATGGTTCATGGGTTATCTTAGGGTTGTGCACTATTAGAACAACCTAGATTATCAGTTTATATATCTATTATATAAAGACTCAGTTGAGCCTCACAAGCTTGACACATAAGCTTCTCTTCTTAAGACACATCAGCTTAAAAAATCAAATTAAAATCAGCCACTTGTCATCTCTAATTTATGTATTATAATCGATTTCTAAATTCTTCGTCTTCCTTTTCCCTTAAAAAAAACGTTTCATCGCTAACAATCCTCGGTAAAAGCATATATTTTCTCGGTAAGATGCGCACTAGCAATTTTGTTGTTTGATATTTTCTCTCTTAGCTTCCTGATATAATTTAAAAGTTATCTAATGTTCTTTATGGTTGACATTATCTTACTTACGACTTATAGTCAATTAGTTATTATAGATATATTTTAGAAGTTTATGCTATGATATTAGCCGCTTGCTCATAATATTGTGAAAATGGAATTTGGTCAATGCACATGGTACATCACCAGAATGCACATATCACCTTAAGGTACTTCCTTATCATCTACCCATATTTTTTTGTTGATATATCTATAGATTTATAACGCAATTCTTTCAGTTAACTGAAAAAGTGAATAACAATATAGAGATGCTTCATATTATCCAAGTTGCATCTAGATACTACCTTCCATTGGTCACAAGATTTTGTGTGGTTATCGTGACATGAATATATATTTTAAATAAAATAGACAATTCTGAAAAACAAAAAAAAAACACTTCTGAGATAGCAAGTCAATATAATCACATAATATTGTAAACAGAGCTTGCTTGTATTTTGACAAATTGGAAATTATTTAAATTAGCTCACATGTTATCTATACATACCAATTTATTCAGGCCTAAGAGTTTTGATTTCATAAAAACTTGGTTGAGATTGTATCTCTTTTGAAAAAACTTTATTATCATCATAGTATAGGCTCCTGAGTAGTAGAAGGATAAAGTCTTGATCATTATCTGTTTACTCGAGAAGATAAAGGTTTTACTCTTTGTTGGGGGCTAATTTTGGATATATATTGGGCAAGAATCAATCTATATTTCAGTTATCATTGGTTTGTTCGGTCTTCTTATTAATCTTGTCAAATCAACGATCCCATCAGAAAATGGTGGTAACACATGGTGAATGACTTCGAGGCTTGTGGGAGATGGATGCCAACCTTAGAAAAGAAGGCAAAGAGCTTACAAAAATATGAAAGTATGACAGATTTATTAATAAATACATATGGTCTCATCACAAAATTACAAACCACTTTTTTTTTTGGTTTAAGTTAGTTTAGAGAACATTAAACAAATTCTTCAAATGCCTTCTATCACAAATTAGGTTGTATTTGTTAGGATAATTTTCTTAGAAATAAAAAGTTAACTTTTATAGACTGATAGAAAAATTCTTATTTTATTAAACACAAATTAAAAAATATAAATAATATAATAAATCCGCGTGTATACGCGGGTCTACACCTAGTTAAGTTATTAAACTTGTATATGTTTTTCCTACCGTTTTCTTTTTATGTTTAATGGTGTTTGACACTTCGATATGTTTTAGAATGACTAATGCATTTTAGCTTATAGAAGTTTAATATATATATATATATATATATATATATATATATAATTTTGTTTATCCATAAATTCTTTGTTTTTCTATATCATTTTATATGTTTTGATACTTAAATATGTTTTTGAATGAAGAATTCATTTTAGCACAATTAAAATGTTCTTGAAATTTTTATCTTATGCCTTACTATTATTACCTAGTACTTTTTTCTTTTACTCCTGATTTCACAATCCCTCGACAATGAAATAGTAAATCCACAAGACATTCATATAGTATGAAAATTGATACAAATTAGATCCCAAACATCTCAAACATAAAAACAAATACCAAAGATAATTCTTCAAACCAAATATAGAATTTCCAATTTATTATAACAAGAAAAAAACCAAACAGGCAAACAGTTTGCAAAGGGTTTTCTCTTTCAAATATTAATTCATCAGAACATCATGATTTTCGGATCCAAATCCACCCATCGAATTGATAGAACTTTTGTCCTCACGGCTTCTTTTATGGGCAGTCTCGATAAGATATTAAGCAACACCTTGTCTGGGAGTGTGCTGATTCGATCATCGTCATCGATATTGACTGCATCGATAAAGACACTACTTTTTTCTAGCGCATCATATGGTAAAAGTGATCTCTCCATGGATTGGATCGCTAAAGAAGGAGATGGATTCTTTTGTGAAGAAGAAAGACACGAAAAAGAGATATGATGCTTTGCTGACTTGGGGTTCTTAACATGTAAAGAGAGATGAGGATATAGGTTTATATATGATTAACGTAGTTAATTACGAGGAGACCAAAACCCGTCATTACAATTTAATTATCATTTGGTCAATTTAAAATTAATTATATTCCTTTAACACCCAGTGGAAACAAATTAAAATGATAAAATGTTTTCCTTTTTGATATAATATTGATCAAACAATTTTTTTTTCGATGTAAAATAATAAATAGATGTGTAAAATAAAACCTAATGTTGTAAATAATTCATTAAGTGGATAAGAATACAAAATTATGTGGTTCTGATTACATTTCTTATATGAATATATAACAACAAAAGATTAACTAAACAAAAAATATACTTGAGAAAAAGAAAAAAAGAGCAAAAAGCGTTTCTTAGAAAAAAGATAAAAAAAAGAAAAAATATCCAATAAATTTTAATTTTTAATAACTAAAATTATTAGTACATACAATTTTAGTATTGAAATTACTAATAAATTTTGGTGACAAATGTCACTTTTAAAATTTGTAGAGAATAATAAGATAATATCTTCATTTCCTTCATATACATGCATCAAGAAGATTTCATGCTTAAATTAGAATGCCATTTTTATATATACATATCTACGTATTATTTCTGAGTCAATATAATTCATCTAATTAAGAAAATGGAAACTTTTATAGATTACTATTAAAAATTGACATAGTAGTACAGAAATGATGGTGTGTAGTTGTGTAAGATTATTGACACAAAAAAAAGTAGTTGTGTAAGATCGGTGTTAATATCAGTGCGACAGAAATAGTCACGTAGACTGTTCAGAAACTTGTTCAGCTACTTCAAAAGAGTTAAAAAAAATAGATTAGGAATGGAATGTACGAAAAAGAATTTCGATTACGACATGTGGCAGAAAGGGACATATATTAGATGCATTACATGGTCATTTCAATATGTGTTTTAGGTTTCATGTGGAGAAAATGCCCGAAAAGAACATCATACATAGAGCTCTGGTCATAGAAACCTTGCATGTCAATATATTTTAGTAATGGATCAGCTCTCAAACCTTAATAAACCTTTTACTTGTTATTTTCTCTCCTAGGTACCAAAAAAATTCTATCTCGTACGAAGAAATGCCTCCCATGATGGAAAAAAGGCAAGGGGATTCAACCACCTGTTTACTTTTAATTTTAGGCTAAATTTTCAGTAACAATGTTAGTGGAGTTGGTTAACAGTTTTGTTAATTAATTTTTATCGGCACTGTATACAATGTTTAAAACATTGTGCCTAGCTTTTACGGTATTACATAGTATTTTTTAACTCGTTTCAAAATCTCATGTGTAAAAGCATTTACCAAGACAAGAACATGGCACTGAAATAATAACTTAACAAGATATTCAGATAATATAAAATTGATACAAATTAGACCCCAAACGGCTCAAACTTAAAAACAAATACCAAAAGAAATTCTTAAAACAACATATAAAATTTCCAAATTCTTTAAATAAAAAGAAAGGGTTTTTTCTTTTCTATTACGAAAGGCTGGATTCAAACCAAATTTTATTAGGCCATTATGATATCGAGCTCACTGTGACCTTTTGGAAGTTCCTTTAGGTTGGCCACTGCACCCTCTATCTCCAACTTCTTACTTGAAAAAGACAACGATGGTTTGATTAACATAGTCTTGATTACCATCCCTTGCGTTATCAACCACGAGGCAAAAGCAATCTCTTGTTTTGAACCGCTAAAATCAGACAGCCATACAGTATATGCAGTGAAGTTAACGTCAGAAAACGGTTTTTTCACTTCCCAAAACTGCTTCTTTGTTCTTCCAATAGAAGTTTCAACTTCTGCACTCGGAGCATTGCATTTCTATGGAAAAAGTCATGTATCGGAAATTTAGATAACTAGGTGTGTATTGCTTACAAGCAAACGTTATGAAAAACAGAAACATGGCTAATTCTATTTCTATATACTACCCACATAATTATATATTATTCAAAACATGTAATGAACGACCTTGAATAAGACCTCAAGTTCTTCCATTTCTCCACGCCATGCAGCTAAGACTTCATGCAGCATCTCAACTTGTTTTGTATTTGCCAAGTCTACACTTACCGACATCGATGAAAATTCACTCAAAAATTCCTGGGACCTGCTCATCATGAATTCATGTCCAATGCTCTTTTTCTCCTAAGATTCATAAATAATAAATATGTCAAGGATATCACGTTAAGTATAGATCAGCATCGTTTCCTTCTCTATCAAAATACAATGGAATGCACAAGAAATTAATATATATACGGATATACCTGATCTGGGCATGATATACTATAACTGGTGTGAGCATATATTTTTCCTGTAGTCCAATAGTTCCTATGAAACTGGAGTCTAGGATTCTCAAAGACAACGTTCTCTCTCTCACACCAGAGAGATCCAATGCTGAGGATGTCCAAATTTGGTGTAGACACTTCAATGCCATCAATTTTATAACAGGATAGATACAAGAACTTTAAGTTGCGGTTCTCAATTTTCAGAAGACCTCTTCCTTTGTCGCAATTGATAATTACTACAAGCACTTCGAGAGAAGGGCAAGACATGAGGACTGCGTTAAAGACTCCAGCCTCAGCCAAAATGCCAGTGAGTTCTAGATTCATTAGATTCCCACAGTTATTGAAAGAAAGTGGAGTTTTTATATGATACCGACCTAAGTGTAGTGATTTCAGGTATGGATGGGAAAATGAATTTGGAGGCAAATCGAGTGTGACGGGTTTTGTGTTTGGTCTAAAAGGGCACAGATAGTTTATAAGTGTGAGATGCTTGATGTGTTTCACATGAATCAATGATCTAATCCAAGCATCGACCATCCTGTTTTTACATTGGTATGAGTAATAATAGATTGTGCATCTTTCCAAATGGCCGCCACGGTGATCGTTTATAACCTAAAAGGCCAAAAAAGGATTTAGGACAAGTATGTTTTTAGGTGGTAAAAACAAAACAAACACAAAGAAACCAAGTTATTATGGTGGAAAAAAAAAATCGTTGTACACTTAGAGAAATGAAAATGGTGGATTTAATATATTTCTCTAAAACATATTACGATTTGAAGTGAACGATAGTGGAAAATAGTGCAACTAATTTCGCAATAAAAAAAAAAGTTTATTTCTCTACTAATTTCAAGAGAGAAGAATGAACAAAATTATGCTTCTATCACCCCTATTTCACTTCTCTCTAATCCATTTATTTTTACGCCACAAATTCCTGTAATGATGACCATTTATGATATATGGCACAAAATCTGGTTTCATTTATAATGGCTGTCATAAAATTCCATACTAAGTATACATCTCTCAGAATTAGGATCAGCATTTCATTTCCAACGGAAAGAACTCACTGATCATCAGATCATAGAAAATTTGAAAATTTGATTGTTTCGCCCTTAAGACTTTTAACCTTTATTTTCGTAACAGAGATTCAAAATAAACCCAATAAAATACAGTATAATAATAACACAAAACATGTTTTCTCAAATAAATAAGAGTCTCCCTTTTTTCTTAAGTCATGTACTTTGATCGCAAACCAGGTTGACTTAGGGTTGTGTACTTTAAGAACAACCTAAGTTTTTAGGCCAGATCTATATGTGTAATTTCTTTATCCAAAAATTCATAAGAAAAAACTATTGAGAAAAAGAAATAGACCTTGGTCATCAATCTAGCGGTATCATTATCAATAACATGGGGCAAAAGAGTTCTGAATTTGGCCAACTTTCGTAGGTCCAAGAAGAGATGTGGCATCTCCTTCCACAAATCCACCCATCGACATGATAGAACACTTGTCCTCACAGCTTCTTGGATGGACAGTTTTGATAAGATCTTATGCAATACCTCGTCTGGAAGTCTGCTGATTTGATCATTGGCATTGATCATATCAACACTACTCTGTCTCTTCATGGATCACTAAAGAAGGAGAGACGGAGTCTTTTGTGAAGAACAGATACACACAAAAAAGAGATTTGTATTTTTGACTTAGGGTTCTTCACTTGTTAAGCGAGATGAGGATGGATATTTATATATGCATGATGTAGCTAATTACTAGGAGACAAGAAAGATTAATTAGAAACAAATAAAATATTTGGGGTTGTTGTCTGAAAATAAAATCCTAGTTGATTTCCATTTGGTCAACTAAAATTATTTTCCTCTAACACCTCAATGGAAACAAAATAAAATATAAAAGATTGTTTTCCCTCTTGGCATGTATTTACCAAATAAAATTTCTTTTCTCTACAAAAAAAAAGAGGTGAAAAATAAAAACTAATATTACAAATAATTCTTTAATTGCATAAGAAATAAAAAAATGTATGTTGTCTTGAATACATTTTATGAAAATAAAAATATCGGAAGATGATAAAATTATACATTTGAGAAAAAAAAAAGCGCAACAAACATTTTAGTACAACAATATTTTTTTAAAAACTAAATACTTCTACTTATACCTCCGAAACTGTTTAGGTATTAAATTTACAAATAAATTTAGTGAGAAATGTAACTTCTGAATAGTTGCAGCGAATTATAAAATACATTATTCTTAGATATATGAACAAAGATATCTACATCTTCTTCTCATACATGCATCAAGGAGATTTTTGCTTAAATTAGTAGAATGATATATTAAACACGTATATATAGTATATATATATATTTTAAAATATATATTTATCTATAAATTGAATTATTTTATAGTCAATATGATCCTCTAATTAGGAAAATGGCAGATTGTATAACTTGGTACAGGTCCATGCATGCCTTTTCCCATAGGCTATATTTTCCGTAACATTGGTTGAGTTGGTAAAGGGTTTCAGTTCTCTGGTTAAGGGTTTCTACGAGATTTTGTGTTCATGAATTCAAATCTTGTAATAGTAATTTTAACTTTCAAATCATGATTCAACTCTTTATAACTCCATTACTTACGAAAGCAATCCTAAGTAACTTAGTGTGTTTGTCCTCCTTTAGTTTTAGATTAGTGACTCAATTTTGCATTTATATGTTTTTTCTACCATTTTGTTTTTCTTTTGCGAGGTGTTTTACGCTTCAATATGTTTTACAATGACTAATTCATTTTAGCACAATTAAAATGTTCAATACCTTTCTTTTTATTCTATGCCAAACTATCACGGTATTACCTAGTTTTTTAAAGCTCTAGATTTCATAATCCCTATTGTAAAAAGCATCGACCAAGACAAGAACTTGGCAATGCGATAGTATTTCAACAAGACATGCAGATAATATGAAAACTGATAAAAATTAGATCCCAAACGTCTTAAACATAAAAAAAAAAAAGGAATACCAAAGGCGGTTCTTGAAACAACATATATAACAGGTTTTCTCTTTTTATTACGATTGACTGGATTGAACATCATACCATTACGATATCGAGCTCTCTATGGCCTTTTGGAAGTTCGTTTAAGTTGGCCACTGCCCCCTCTATCTCCAACTTGTTACTTGGAGAAAACGACGATGGTTTGATTAGCATAGTCTTGCCTACCATCCCTTGTGTTATCAAACGCGAGACTAAAGTAAACTCTTCTTTTGAATCGCTAAAGTTAGACAGCCTTACAGTATATGCACTGAAGTTAGCGTGAGAAAATGGTTTTGTCTCTTCCCAAAACTGCTTCTGTGTTCTTGCAATAGAAGTCTCAACTTTCCTCGGAGAATTGCTTTTCTATATATGCAAAAGAAAATGGAAAAAAAGTCAATGTATCGGACATCTAGATAACTATAGGTATGTATATATAGCTTAAGCAAACGTTATGAAAAACACGAACATGGATTATTATGTATATCCGTCCAATTATTATTCAAAACATGAAATATGAAATGAACGTACCTTGAATAAGATCTCAAGTTCTTCCATTTCTCTAGGACATGCAGCTAAGATTTCATGTAGCATCTCAACTTCTTTTGTATTTGCCAAGTCTACACTTACTGACATCGATGCAAATTCACTCAAAAAGTCACGTGATCTCCTCATCAAGAATTCATGTCCAATGCTTTTTTTCTCCTTATATTCATAATTAATGTGTCAAAGATGTCAAACTAAGTATAGATTAGCTAAATACAATTGAATGCAAAGAAATAAATACCTGATCGGGGCATGATATACTATAGCTGATGTGAGCATATAATGTAGTCCAATAGTTTCTGTAAAACTGGAGTCTAGGACTCGCAATGACGACCTTCTCTTTCTCATACAAGAGATTTCCGATGGTGAGGATGTCAAGATTTGGTGAAGACACTTCAATGGCATCAATACTATAACAGGATAGATACAAGAACTTTAAGTTGGGGTTCTCAATTTTCAGAAGACCTCTTCCTTTGTGGCAATTGATATCAACTACAAGCACTTCAAGAGAAGGGCAAGACATGAGGACTACGTTAAAGACTCCAACCCCGGCGGAAATGCCAGTGAGTTCTAGCTTCTTTATATTCCAGCAGTTGTCGAAAGCATGTGAGGTTTCTATGTTATACCGACTTAAAGTCAGTGAATCTAGGGGTGGATGGGAAAATGATTCTGGAGGCAAGTCGAGTGTGATGGTAGGGTTTGGTCTAAAAGGGCATATAAAGTTTTTAAGTGTGAGATGCTTGATGTGTTTCACATGAATCAATGACCGAATCCAAGCCTCGACCATCCCGTCTTCACATTGATATGGGTAATAAATGATTGTGCATTTTTCCAAATGGCCATGGTGATCGTTTATAACCTACAAGGACAACTAATGATTTAGGACATGTATGTTTCTATGTCGCAAAAACAAACATAAAAATTGATATATGTAATTGATATATATATATATATATATATACCAAAAAAGTTGTAGGAAGACACAAATGTTAAATTGTTAAATACTAAATCAAACATGCAAACTATAATTTCATACAAAAATATAAAGAATATATTTTGTATGCAAGTAATTATATGTGGAACAAGGCAACATATTTATGCTTCCCTATAATTCCTGTTCACCACGATAATAATAAATTCATGACCTATATTCAATTTCAAATACATTTTTCTTTTTGTGCCAATATGGAAATTCCATATCTTGTTTACATCTATCAAAACCAGGATCAACCTTTGATAAATCATCATTTCCAATGGAAATCGAACTAACTGATCTTAATACATTGATTATAAATAGTTTTTGAAAAGTTGAGTTTTCTGCTCTAAATACTGTTAACAATTATCTTTCACATTGTAAATTCAAAATATAATCCAATAAATACATTACAATAACAGCCAAACATGTTAAATATCTCAAATAATTTGGAACCTCTTTTTTTAAAAAGTCATGTACTTTGATAGCAAACTATAGAAAATGTATTCATGGGTTATCTAGGTTTTGCTTTTGCACTTAGAACAATTAAGGGTAACCTAATTTATAGAATTCATGGGTTATCTTAGAGTTTTGCAACATAACAATAACCTAGATCATCAGTTTATAGATCAGACCTATTGTTTTTATCCAAAAAGCCATTGATTTAGCGGCATGATGATCAGTAGAATAGTACCAAAGAGGTCTGATTACGGCCAACTTTCATAGGTTGAAGAAGAGACGAGACACATCCTTCCACACATGCACCCGTCGATTTGATAGAACACGTGTCCTCATGGCTTCTTTGAGGGACAATCTTGATAAGATCTTAACCAATAGATCGTTTTGGAGTTTGCTGATGCGATCATCGGTATTGATCGCATCAACACTATTTTTTTCTCGTACATCAGATGTTAAAAGTGATCTCTCCATGGATAGGATCGATGAAAAGAAGTTTGGAATCTTTTGTGAAGAACAGAGACACGAAAAAAGAGAAAATGCTTTTTGATTGAGTTTCTTCACGTACGTATAAAGTATAAAGCGATATGAAGATGGAATTTTATATATACTTGATGTAGTTAATTACGTGGAGACACAAAAAGATTAATTAGAGATAAATACAATGTATGGGGTTGTTGTCAGAAAATAAAACCTTAGTTAATTTTGCATCTGGTAAATTTCAAATTATTTTCTTTTAGCACCCAATGGAAACAAAATAAAATATAATAAATGCTTTCTTTCTTGACAGATTTGTTACCAAATAAAAATTGTTGTCTCTGCAAAAAATCCCAAAATATATATATGCAAAATAAACTAATATTGCAAATAATTCATTAATTAAATTATGTGGCTCTATTACATTAATTGTATGGAAAGAGAAAGCACTTGAGAAAGAAAATCCTAGTATTTATAGAAAAAAAAATCCAACAATTTTTTTTTAATAACTATAATTATAAAACTGTTTTTAGTATTGAATCTTCGAATAAATTTAGCGACAAATGTCAATCTTGAATATTGGTAAGGAGTAACAGAATACATAATTTCTTAGAACCAATTTTTCTTCTCATACATACATCAAGGAGATTTATTACTTAAATCAGAATGATATATATACATATATATATTCCTTAAATGGATATTTTGTAAATTTTAGAGTTAATTAGCAAAATAGCAATATGACATCCGCCTCAACCCGATAATTAAATTTGGTGTTGCTCGGAGACCTATTCCGAACCTGCGCTAGTCCGGTTAGGTCGATATGGTCTACGCTAAAAAAAACCACAACTTAAATGGTAGTTTTATAAAGAAAAATTCTAATAATGCCCAAAAACGCTAAAACCACGTTAAGTCTTCATACCACAATCACGTTTAGACCAGCCTCTGTATTGTTCGGACTGTAACATGGTATCGTTTATTTGATTTTTTTTTTTTTTTTGCAACAATGAGTTGAGACAAAGAAAGGAGAAATAATTTTTGTTTTTAGTTGAGAGAACCAGGATTGGTTTTGGTTATACGATGAGAGGGAGGCAAGAAATTGTTATATAGCAAAGAGGTAGAGAAGCATTTTGGAAAACGGAAAACCTATTAAGTGACCTAAACAAAGTCGAGCTGAGAAGAACATAACTTTGAACCTGAGCTAATTCTCTGAAGTAATGATCATAAAAGCAAGATGTTAGATTCATGGAGTCATACAACAACATGTTGTGGTCTCGGGCCAGGAGTGATTATAGGCTTCGGCCCAGAATCTCTTGATAATTCCAAAAAAAAAATAATGAGGATATAAGTTTATATATGCTTGAAGTAGTTAATTATGAGGAGACCAGTACCCTCGTTATTACAAGTTAATTATCATTTGGTCGATTTAAAATTATATTTTTTGAAAACCAATGAAAACAAATTAAAATGGTAAAATGTTTTCCTTTTTGACATAATATTGACCAAAAAATTTTGTTTTGATGTAAAATAATAAATAGATGTGTAAAATAAAACCTAATGTTGCAAATAATTCATTAAGTGGATAAGATTACAAAATTCTATGGTTCTGATTACATTACTTATATGAAAATAAAACAACAAAAGATGAACTAAACAAAAATATACTTGAGAAAAAGAAGAAAAAAAAAAGCAAAAAGCATTTCTTAGAAAGAAATCCTATAAAAATTAATTTTTAATAATAAAATTATTAGTACATACAATTTTAGTAATGAAATTACTAATAAATTTAGTGACAAATATCACTTTTAAAAATTGTAGAGAATAATAAGATAATATCTTCATTTCCTTCATACAAATGCATCAAGAAGATTTCATGCTTAAATTAGAATGTCGTTTTTATATGTACATATCCCTGCAATCACGACATAATCATAATCGTTCCGAATTACTTACGTAATTTTCATAAACTTATAATAAATATTTATAATTTTCAACTTATTTTAATCTGAAATTCTGAATCATACTTTCTTAAAGTTGATAAATTTACCAATTATTTGAGTTTTCATTTGTAATTTAATTAAAAATCACAAATCAAACTAAATCTAATATTTGATAAAAATATATATATATATATATATATATTGAAGAAAATACTTAGATATTAACAGATACCAACTAATTATGTGGTTATCATAGTAAAAAGAAAAAGTGAGTTGTAGAGGTATTTAGTGAAGAAGAGGAGAACAAAAACATATTTTTCTAATTGTTTAAGTTGTTATGTGTGTTGTGTTGGAACAATTTGTTAAAGCTTGTGGGCTTTATACAAATGTGTGTGTGTGTGAATTGAAATGAAAGCTTTTGAGCTTAATGAAAAGCCTTATGAATTGACTAAACTTAAATAATGAAATATATCATTGGTCCCACATTGGTGGATTAAAATTTTTTTGAGTGATATAAATAAGGATTATGTTATATCCTTGGTCAAAGTGTGATGGAGAAGAGAAAAGACCACACGAGCGCCGCCGCCGCCTGGCCTGGCCGTGGCTCGTGGCTCGTTGCTGGTTGCTCGTTGCTGGTTGCTCGTTGCTGGTTGCTCGTTGCTGGTTTATTGGCTCTTAGGACTCTTAGGGCTCTTAGATCATGTTTATCGGTGACTCTTGCTGGATTTCTTGGGTATATTTTAATAATAAAGCTGATTAGAAAAAAAAAAGATCCTTATTTAAAGATCTGAAGGATCGATCCCCGTGATGATGTGGCATGCGATGGTTGGCTAGAGAAGAAGAAAACATTTTTCTCTCTCCTCTTTTCTTTTTTCATTTCTATATCTCTCTTATGACTCACCTTAATAAAAAAATATTATTTCTCTCTCCTCTCTTTTATTTGTTATTAAATATTATTTGAAAACTCTTTATTAGTTTCTCTGATAAACATGCTCTTAGGCCTCTTAGAGCTCTTAGGGCTCTTAGGGCTCTTAGAGCACCTTCAACAGGGTTTTTTAACCCATTTTGTGGCACAGTTTCATAGGCAAGATGATAAAAAAAAATTGTAAGAGCCCATTTTTCTTAAGGAGTGCTCCTTATATAAGGAGCTGAAGAGACCATCTCTTAAGACATGTGGCAAGCGTTCATTGGACGTTTATTTTTTTTTTCAATTTTGTGTAATTAATTTTAGGGGAAATTTTTTTTTGTCGGAGAAAAAGAAAAAAACTATTTATCTATCCTTTCTCTCTCGGTGGATGCGATTGTGAGTGCCCTAGTAGAATTCGGAGATCGTATCGCAAAAACGGTGTGTGTCGTGTGGATGCGATCGATGAAGATGGGTTTGTTCAATCGGATAGTCCAGAATGGATCGAGCTTTGCTCCAACGCTCCTTATGGCCCGAAACACTTTAGCGAGTTATGGTCAAAGCGATTGGCTCGATGATCAAAGGTTAGCCGGTGATTATGATCTGGGTCTACAGAAATCAGAGGAATACAGCGAAAGTGTAGCGAAAGAGAAGCATCTTGAGGAAGATTGGTTGGGTTCGAGTGGAGAAATGGAATTGATGAGCTCTGATGAAGGAACATTAATGGACAGTAAAAACATATTAGTTTCTTAGCTTTTTCTCTCTCCAAAAAAATTATTAAATTCTTTATATGAAACTCAACATGAGTAACACTAATGGAGATGTTCTTAGGGCTTTTAAGACTCTTAGGGCTCTTATGGCTCTTAGGACTCTTAGGGCTCTTAGAGCTCTTAGTCTCTTTGGCTCTTGGGCTCTTATAGGTAGCTAATTGCTGGGCCGTCAAGCAATTCTTTTTGGGCCTATTTTAGATCGCCGCCCTTCTAGAATATTCCGCAAATATTTTGAGAATATTTTTGTGCGTGTTGTTCAAGTCGGCGAAACTTGATCAACACGGTCGAACCCTAGCTCTCTCCTCCACTATATATAGACTCGCCTCTCTTGAGAGAAAGGCATCCACTTTCACACAAAAAAACACACCCAAAAAACTTACAGCAAAGTTCCTTCAATTCCCTATTGCTAAGAGTAAGTCTTCGAAAGTATCGTTGTTTTTAGTTCGTCAGATCTGTTATCAAGTGTCGTGATAACAGATTCAATGGTTGTATCCTGCGGTTCTAAAATTGATCTTCCCTCGCACTATGGGCAATTCTTTGAGTTACGGAAAGAGAGTTATCTCGCCTCCATTGTTTTGTTTATATAATCGCTTTTCAATATCTGTTTTGAACTTCTCTTTCTCGTAACGTTTATTTCATATTCGTGATTAAATCACTATTTTTATTTTCGTGCGAATTTTTTGGTCCTACATATTGTACTAATATTTTTATTATAAGGTTAAATTAAGTTTTGATTAGTTGTTAATTTATACTACATAAACTAACGTTTTCCTAATACTAAATAACAACTAGTAAACTTAACTTAAAAAATGGACCTTTCAATTATTTTTTAAAAAGTAGGCTCGTAGGGCAATGTTTATTTTTCATGTGCATAGGCATGGCCCTGTAAACAATACATTTTGTATGCAAGTAATTCTAAGTGGAACAAAGCAATAGATTTATGCTTCCCTAGAATTCATATTCAGTATTCACCGTGATAATAATAAATTCATGGTCTATATTCAATTTCAAATACATTTTTCTTTTTTGTCAATATGGAATTTCCATATCTTGTTTACATCTATCAAAACCAGGATCAGCCTTTGATAAGTCATCATTTACAATGGAAATCAAACTCACTGATCTTAATATATTGACTATAAATATTTTTTGATAAGTTGAGTTTTTCGCGCAAAATACTGTTAACTTTTATCTTTCACATTGTAAATTCAAAATAAATTCTAATAAATACAATACAATAACACCACCAAACATGTTATATATCTCAAATAATTTGAAACCTCGTTTTTTCAAAAGTCATGTACTTTGATAGAAAACAATAGAAAATGTATGTATTCATGGGTTATCCAGGTTTTGATTTTGCACTTGAACAACCAGGGATCAAATAATCTATATTATTCATGGTTTATCTTAGGGTTTATCAGCATAACAACAACCGAGATCATCAGTTATAGATCAGATCTATTGTCTTTATCCAAAAAACCAGATATATGAGAAACTAATGAGAAAAAAAATGGACCTTGGTAATCGATCTAGCAGCATGATGATCACATGCACCCATCGTTTTGAAAGAACACTTGTCCTCATGGCTTTTTTGATGGACAGTCTCGATTAAGATCTTAAGCAATACATCTTTTGAGAGTTGCTTAAGATCTTATCGAGACTGTCCATCAAAGAAGCCATAAGGACAAGTCTTTTGTCAAATCGTTGGGTGGATGTGTGGAAGGACTTGTCTTATCTCTTCATCGGTCTGCGAAAGTTGGCTGTAATCATTGGATATAAACCCAATAGAGAGAGAAAGGAGAGGGAGGATTAGTTTTGATATTGGAAACATATGTAAAGGCAATATATAACAGTCATAAGGTCGAGGAAGCTGAGAAAGAAAGAAAATATATGATTCTTACTAATTTAAAGTCGTTGACCAAAACAAAATTTTTGGAAAGACATATAGTAATCAATTAACATAAACCACGCGATTCAATGGATTCTTATAAAATTTGCACATATTTTTTTGTCAACAATTCCTGAGAGACTTATGTTTGATTGATTGGTCAAATGCATTTAATACAATTGATGTGAAAATAATCTCTACATTTGAGAATATAAAAAAAATCGTTGCTACAAAAACATTAATGTGTCAGAGGATTCTCAAGGATTTTTGGTTTTCTTTAGAATTACTAGAACTTAAGTTCCTATTAAAATCGTGGAAGAAAATGTCGTAATTTATTTTTAGTGAATATTTATTTAAAAACAGTTATACATAAAATTTTAAAGATCTAAAAAAGATGATCAGGAGACATGCATCAAAAAATTCTCTATTATTGTTACGATCAGAAGTAGGAAATTAAAAAAGATGAAAGTATGCTACATTTCAAAGCATTTTAAGGATTATTGAAATATGTAATGAAAATGTACAGACGACTTATAATGGTATGTGTGGGCTTTCATAGAATTTATGAGGACATCAAGTCATCATCAGACAAGGAGGACGGAATCAAGAAACAAGGAGAGGAGAACATGGACCCAAGTTCAGATTTATTACTTGGATTGCTCTGCATAACCGTCTCAATCTCACTAGAGGAGATCATATGCAAGCTTGGAATTCAAATATTCAAACTGCATGTGTACTTTGCCATTATTCACTTGAATCACGATTGCGAAACCACTTACTGCATGTGTACTTTGCCACCTACTCTAAACAGGTGTGGACAAACTTAGAAAAATGAATCCTTGCTCAAGACTTCTTCGGAATGGCTTGACATGGTCAACCTAATCTCAATTCCTCATCAAAATATATTGAAGGGATTCATTTTTCGATATCTTTTTCAACCCATCATCTAAACTCTGTGGAGGGAAAGGAATGAAAGAAGGCATGGATCATCACCATCTCCAATATCTATGCTGATTAAGTTCGTCTACAAAGATGTTTGAAATCGGTTTGGATCAATACAGATTCTCAAGGATAAACGCTATGAGAAAGGCTTACAACTCTGGGATTCATGGAGACCAGTGGACTAAGGAAAACTCAGCTAACAATCTTTTGTTTTTAATTTATGATATTATATTACAGCTCGCATTAATAATATGAAAAAAAAATTATTTATTCTTTTAGTTTAAATAAAATTTAATATTTATCCAAAAAAAAACACCCAAATCACTGGTCTTCTCATTTCCTTTTTCTTTATTAACAAGAAGAGGTTGAAAGGAACACAAGATTTGGTTCTCATTTATATAAGACTGTTGACCAAAGGAAATTATGGCAAGATTTGGTTCTCATTTATATGAATGAGCATTTACTTGGTATTACAATGAATCATATATATGAAAAGAGGTGAGCCATCTCCTACAGCTCGCCACATCAGCACTCTATAGACCAACAAGTGTCCATCTTAAAAATAAAGTTAATGATATTTATTCTAACTAGGAGAGAACTCGCGTGTATGCGCGGATCATGTTTTAATTTATATTTAAATAGTATATTTTAAAAATCTGTATTGAAATAATTTTATGTTTATTGTCAATGTTTTTGCGTTTAAAATATTTATATTTTCTTTGATTTCTTTTTGATGATACATTATTGTAATCTCTTCTACACCGGTTGTGCTTAATAGTCTAATTTTTCTTCCAAAATTATAAGGAATTAAAAATCTACTATTTAAATTTTTGTATGAAAACGTAAAAATTCACTTAAAAATATACGTTAAATATCAGAGAGGAATATTTATTTGTTCTTCGATCTTCATATTCTTTTTATTCTTGTAAATCTTACTAATATAATACTTGTTAACTTTTTCCATTTACCATTTTGAATTTTTTATTTATATATATATTATTGATTCCATTTTTTTATTTTAAAAAAAACCATGTATGACATTTTTATGTGCCGGCCTTTCTTTATACTATTGTTTTTTAATAATTTTTTATCTCTTTAATTGTTTATTAAATATTTTTTGTGTTTTATAATTTATTAGTTGAAGTTTTATATAAGAATATTTGAAACTTCTTAATTTATTCAATCTTAATTTTTTTCATTTGCATTAAAATTTAGAATAAATTTAAATCACTTGAAAGAAGAAAATAGAATAGTACGTTTAAAAATTTTTATATTATATAATATTTTTTGTTTTTTATATTTAAACTAAATTTGAATTACATTAATGTATATATATATATTTATTTATGTTTTTAATGTGTTTGGCTGTAAATTTAATTAATTAGTTATTTTTTTAATTTTTTGATGTGCCACATATCACTCTCTCCATTGCTGATGTGTCACTCAGCTCGAGAGAGTTGATTGTCTTTTATATATAAGTTTTTCAATTTATTAAGTGTCAATTTCATCTGAGAAATTTCATCAGTCTTTTTTTAAAGACTGTGGTGATACTTAGAAGTGATACAATTTAAGAGTAATTAAAAGCTGATTAGTGGAAGAATGAGAAAGGTCTAACGGTAAATGCTTAATGTTAATAATGGAACTTCAAAGCATAGTTAGTGAAAACGTATTTTGACATTGGAGATTGAAGATTAAGGGTTAACGTCATGTAAACAGCAGTTAATAAAGAAAAGGTATATTCGAAATTTGGATTTTAATTTTTGATTTTTTATATATATGAAAAGAGGTGAGCCTTCTCCTTCAGCTCACCACATCAGCACTCTAGAGACCAACAAGTGTCCATTTTAAAAATAAAGTCAATAGCATTTATTCTAATTTTTAATTTATTAAGTCTAAATTTCATCTGAAAAATTTCATCAGTCTTTTTTTTTTAAGATTGTGGTGGTACTTAGTGTGGTACAATTTAAGAGTAATTAAAAATGGATTAGTGGGAGGAATGAGAAAAGTGTGACGATAAATGCTTAATGTTAATAATAGAACTTCAAAGCATAGTGACATTGGAGATTAAAGACTAAAGGTTGAAGTCATGTAAACAGCAGTTAATAAAGAGAAGGTATATTTGAACTTAGGTTTTAATTTTTGAATTTTAATTGTATTGGTAAAGGTCACAAAGACACTTTTAACGTTCAAAATACATGTTTTAATTGTGAAGAGTTTAAATTTTAGTTTCATTTATTTAATTTAGTATATTTCATAAGCTCAAACATACTCTCAATTTTAGTTTTAATGGTGATACGTAGATTCATCTGAGAATCATGACAATTGTGCATGTTATAAACATAAGAACATTAAAATTTGGAAGTAATTATATATTTTCAAACAATTCAATCCAAAAATGTGGTTTTAATCTATGTTTTTTTACTCATACCCTGTTTATGATTTCTAAAATGGTAAGAATAATTTTCTTACTTGTCCTATTTCCAATCCTAAAAACAATTATTTTTAAAAAATATTTTGTTTTTAAAGATTAACTAATACTAAAAATCAAGCAAATTATCATATTTTATAAGGAATTATTTGTATATATCAATATAAATATATTTATAAATTTTTTATGTTAAACGAAACCGCATGTATGCGCAGGTACAAACCTAATTCTTATTAATTCTGGAAAGACGTTTGCTTGTTCAATAATTCCCGTTGAAATATTTGTCAATATACTAATCAGTCAACATTTTGTCAACATATTAATCAGTCAACTTTTTTTTTCCTTGTCAATCCCACTATTAATTAAACTTATTTAACCGGATGAACAAAAAACCACGTGAACAAAATTTACAAAAATATAAGTTTCAGAAATATTCTTACAACGAGTATATAACAAGTCCATCATCTTGTTCTAGAACACTGGCCACTCGTAACGGATTATGTGTCGTCATCATCATTTGGAATTCTAAAAGAGTCTATCCGAACATTCCAATCATTGATGACGTCGCATGACTTTATCGAACATCCCTCACGTTATGTCAATTCCGAGAAGAATTTGTTTTTTGTGGCATTAAGGATTTTCTAATCAGATTACTCAGTAAAACTATTATCATAATGTTCTATATATATGATCAATCAAAATATTTTAAAATGATAAATAAATATTTTATCGTAGAGTGTGTATTTTATGGATAAACACAATTTATAAGAATATATGTGAAATATTATAAAACATAAAATTAGGAGAGTTAAAAATGTAAACACAAAAATTATTAAGATTAATTTGAAAGTATATAACTAGAAGGACTGAAATGTAAATAAAAAAACCTTATAAAATATCACCTCATTGGAATGCATAAAACCTTATATTTGAAATTATAAGGTGTCTTTTAGAGATACTCTTATACAATTTCTCTTAATTTTTCAGAAAACGATAACTGTTTGTCAAACCACCAATTGCCATTTGCTCGGTCCTGTTATTACAAAAATAGTAACTAAACGTTAACATTATATGATATGATATTAGAAAAAAAAAAACAACACCAGGTATATACCCAAATAGAATTCTTTCTGCTTCTAATTGATAGCTTTTTTTGGATTTTTCACACATATTAAAAGCTTGAATGGTATATATCTTATGCATGTTTTAATGTTTTGAAAACGTGATTCGGCAGTCATAATATTAAGTATGAAATGATAAAACATTAAAACTAACAGTAAATATTTTTCATCTAGCATGTTTTAATTTATTACTAGGATTACACCTGGTGCTACGCACGGTTATAAAGATTAATTTAAAATAAAAATTTATGTGGCTTTATGTTTTTTTATGTGGCTTTATACGTTTTATTCCCTTATTACATACTATAGCTCAAATATTGACAACACAAAAAACTATTTGATCCAAAAAAAAAACTTAATTGAACATGGTCGTTAATTTGAAGAAGGTGGCATTATAAGACAAACAAAAAAAATTCAGATACAAACTTACTATTATATATATTGGAGTGGCTTGTTGTTAACTCTTCGGTTTGCATGTTACATGCATGGAGTATGATCTCGGCTGCCTCTTCATCTTTGTATTAACCACCTCATCTTGCCTTTAGCACCATCTCTGATCTCTTTCGTCGTTGTTCCCATGATCTCGTTTGTTTTTTTCATATTTACGCATCTATACTTGTCTTCTGAATCTAACCAACCCTTTCCATTTTCACAATATTAGTTTACTCACAGAATATACATATGGAGAAAAGTTCAGATTATAGAAGAGAGACCCATAAGCTCACACGAGAGACCAGTCCAAGCTTATCAAAGCTTCTTGACAGGACATCATCATCCACATCAAAATTGCAACTTTCGTTGAAGTTTTCGTCGATGAATGTTTCACTTTGCATGTTAAACTCGTCCTTTCTCGTGGGACGCCCTGGTTTAGCATGAATGAGTTGATGACCTCTTTAACCTGCATTTGATCAGTTTGTTAGCAAAACACATAAAGAAGACATAAAAGAATTAAGAAAGGGATTATTGATGAGCACCTCTTGTTGTATGACTTCATCATACTTGTGAAGCAGGGTGCCTCTTCTACTGTCTAGCTCTTATTATCCACAGATCTTGTGATAAGGCTCTGATAATCTACCAAATTCCTCTAAAACTTATATGTCATTCAGGAGAAGGGACAGATCTAATTAATGATTAATTTAACAAAAGTGAATGGTGTTGTCTGATGAGTATAAGGTGTAATTTACATGAAATATGCTTTAACGCAGTAGGCCACGACCGCAGAAGTGGAGAATGTGGGCAGTTTTTTCCCATAAAATTCGGATTAAATGTTGGATATGCTTCTTTGGCTAAAGGCTCAAGACATTATTAACAAGTCCGTTAATAATACGATAGGCCTAAAAGGAAGTTTTCCTAGTTCTATTAGAAGTAGGATTAGGGAATCAAGAAACCTATATATATGTGTTTATTGAGTTGTGATAAACACAAGATAAGCATAAGAGCTTAGATGTTTAGTTTTGATCTATTTTCTAAACATTAATAAGAAGAGTTATTTCTTATACGAAAGCTGTATTTTGCATATACGACTTTATTTGGTGTCAGAGCAAATCGAGAGGAATCAATTCCTACGTCGATCCAATGCCCGATGGTGACGTCTACAAATTATACAATATGGGCTATGAGGATGAGAGTAATGCTGCGACTTCATAAAGCTTGGGAAACGATCGAGCCAGACTCGACAGATCCTGATAAGAACGACATCGCATTGGCACTACTCTTCCAGTCAATCCTGGAAACCCTAATTCTACAAGTTAAAGATCAGAATTCTCTAAAAGCAATTTGGGATTCGATCAAGACACGAAATTTAGGGGCAGAACGCGTCAAGGAAGCATGGTTACAAACACTGATGTTTGAGTTCGAAAGAATGAAGATGGCGGATTCAGACACCGTCGATAGCTTTGCTGGGAAGTTATCTCAGCCTGCATCGAAAGCTGCTGCTCTCGGAGAAACAATTGAAGAATCAAGACTTGTTAATAAATTCTTAAATAGTTTGCCCAGAAGCAAGTATATACAGATCGTTGCTTCCCTCGAAGAAAAAGACAACAGGTTATGAAGACATTGTTGGGCGAATAAAAGCATACGAAGAAAGAGTCTCAGGAGATGACAAAGAAGATAAGACTCAGGGAAAGCTTCTATACGCAAAATCAGACCAAAGCAACTCGCGAGGTGGCAGAGGAAGCAGAGGACAAGGAGGACGAGGGAACAGGGGACGAGGCAGAGGAGGAGGATCTAATCCTCAAGCTCAAGAAAAATCGGCAAATCAAACCAAGGAGAAGAAGGACATATCAAGTGTAATCTGTTACAGGTGCGATAAGGCTGGGCACTTAGCCTCAGTTTGTCCCGACAGAAAACAAAATCAGGAGGCCAAAAAAGTAGAGACAGAAGAGGCAGACAAAGCTCTCTACATGCTCGAGTCGGTATTCCTGAATGAAGAGAACTTGGTACCTATGAAATACGAAAAGGAGAAAGGCGAAGAAGGTACCTGGTACTTAGACAATGGTGCAAGCAACCATATGACATGTGTGAAATCATTCTTTTTAGAGTTGAATGAAAACATAAAAGGCAAGGTAAAGTTTGCGGATGGCTCATGTATTGACATTGGTGGCAAGGGATCGATCTTGTTCGAAGGAAAAACAGGCAAACAAAAGATAGTTCCAGACATCTACTATATCCCTGCTCTTAAAAGCAATATTCTTAGCTTAGGACAAGCAACCGAACATGGTTGCGATGTTAGAATGAAAGAAAATTTTCTAACACTACACGACCCCGATGGAAGACTCTTAGTAAGAGTACTAAGATCAAGCAACAGGCTTTACAAGATAAACCTAAAAATTGAGAAACCAGTTTGCTTGCACTCAAAGATGGAAGAAGACAAATGGAGGTGGCATGCCAGGCTCGGTCACATAAGCTTTAAAACCATTAAAAGCATGTCAGCGCTCAAGATGGTTCAGGGTTTACCAAGGATCGAGAATGAAACACAACTTTGTGAGTCATGCTTGGTTGGAAAACAGACCCGTCAATCATTCCCAGCTGCAACTCGATACCGATCATCTCATCCTTTGAAACTCATACATGCTGACTTATGCGGACCAATATCACCAGCGACACCAGCTCGCAACAGATATATCTTTGTGATCATTGATGATCATACAAGGTATATGTGGACGATATTGTTAAAAGAGAAGGGCGAAGCATTTGTGAAGTTCAAAGGCTTTAACAATATGGTAGAAAAGGAATGTGAGAAAACGATAAAAACACTTCGAACGGACAGAGGTGGCGAGTTCACATCGAATGAATTCCAGGAGTTTTGCAGCATAAACGGAATTAATAGACATCTGACTGCCCCCTACACCCCACAGCAAAACGGAGTGGTCGAAAGAAAAAATCGAACACGAATGGAGATGAAAAGAAGTATCTTAAAGGCAAAGGGGGTTCTAAACTACTTGTGGGGAGAAGTCGTTCGACATGCAACATACTTGTGAAATCGAGTCCCCACAAGAGCTTTGAAAAATCAAACGCCCTATGAATGCCTTAAGAACAAGAAGCCTAGTGTCGATCATCTCAGAGTTTTTGGTTGCTTGGCTTACGCGAAAATCAAGCCTGTCGACATGAAAAAGCTCGACGATCAATCACAACAGTTGGTACATCTCGGAATAGAACCTGGATCCAAAGCGTATAGGCTTGACAACCCAACGACAACGAAAGTCGTTGTAAGCCGAGATGTAGCTTTCAATGAAGAAGCATCTTGGAATTGGAAGGGAGCCAATACAGAGGACAATGGTGAACGAGGGAGGTTTCGAATGATTTGGGGAGCAGTCACAGATGAAGGACAAGGTCCTTACAAAAAAGTTTCCATTCCACCCGAGACCAACGATGATAAGGAAGTTCAACAAGAACAAAATAGTGACAGCGATGCACACAAAGAAGCAATGGAAGAACAAAGTGATGAAGATGATCAGATAAACGATGATCACATCATCGAAAATCAGGCATGATTCACACGGTCAGGAAGACAAGTGAATTTACCAGGACATCTCAAAGACTTTGTTCTTCTGGCCGATATTGAGTCTGAGAGACTTCTCTTGTCACTAAATGATGAGCCAATGAACTATACTGAAGCAAAGGACTCGGATGAATGGACACAATCTTGTAAAGACGAGATCTCTTCGATTAATAAAAACAAGACTTGGACACTAGTCGATAAAACAAGAATTGTCAAGGTCATAGGTCTCAAGTGGGTTTTTAAAATCAAGAGAAACGCAGACGGCACAATAAACAAATTCAAAGGCAGACTTGTTGCAAAATGATATGTTCAAGAATCAGGAGTAGATTTTGACGAAGTATTTGCACCAGTGGCTCGAATAGAAACAGTGAGGTTGCTCGTGGGATTAACTGCTTCTCACGGGTGGGAGATTCATCATCTCGACGTCAAGATGCATTCCTACACGGAGAGCTGAACGAGGATGTGTATGTGTCTCAGCCTGAGGGGTTTGAAAAGAAGGGAGAAGAACAGAAGGTTTTCAAACTCTCAAAGGCTTTATATGTCTTAAGACAAACCCCGCGTGCATGGAACACGAAGCTTGATCAAATTCTGAAGGGTATGAACTTCAAAAGATGCTCAAAAGAAAGTGCTGTGTATCGCAAGGCTGAAGGTGCGAAGCTTTTAATTGGAGCTGTATACATCGATGACCTGTTTGTAACAGGAAATTCGCTTGGGATCATACATGAGTTCAAAGCAGGAATGATGTCAAATTTGAGATGTCAGATCTCGGCAAGCTTACCTATTATCTTGGTATAGAAGTCAAACAGATCAAAGAAGGAATTGAGATGAAACAAGAAGCATATGCTCGAAGAATACTAAAGGAAGCTGGGCTAGATGGTTGCAATCCAACACATATTCCTATGGAGTTTGGTTTAAAGCTGTCTAAAGCCCAAGAAGAAACACCCAAAGATGCCACTCTGTATCGAAGGAAGACAGGTTGCTTAAGATATTTTCTGCATACAAAGCCTGATCTTGCTTTCTCAGTCGGAGTAGCCAGCAGGTATATGCAGGATCCACGGCAGTCACATGGCAAAGCGCTGAAGCAGATTTTACGGTACCTCCAAGGAACAGCAGGCTTCGGCCTAACATATAAACGTGGAGGGACAAAGGAAATTGTGGGATATAGCGACAGTAGCTATAATGTGGACCTAGACAATGGAAGAAGTACCAGTGGTCATGTGTTCTATTTCGGTGAATCACCAATTACTTGGTGCTCGCAGAAACAACAAACTGTTGCGTTATCATCTTGTGAAGCTGAGTTCATGGCTGCGATGGAAGCATCGAAGCAAGCCATATGGCTCCAAGAGTTGTTGAGTGAGATCACTGGTCGGAGTTATAAGAAGACGACAATCCGAGTAGATAATAAGTCGGTCATTGCTCTAACTCGAAACCCTGTTTTTCATGGAAGAAGCAAACATATTCACAAGCGATATCACTTCATCCGAGAGTGCGTCGAAGATGAGCAGATCGAAGTGGAGTTTGTATCTGGAGAAGAACAGTGTGCAGACATTTTGACAAAAGCCCTTGCAAGAATCAAGTTCAAGACAATGAGGAGTTTGATCGGTGTTCAAGACCTCGCAGAAGTGGACTCGAAGCTTAAGGGGGTGATTGTTGGATAAGCTTCTTTGGCTTAAGGCCCAAGACATTATTAACAAGTCGGTTAATAATACGATAGGCCTAAAAGGAAGTTTTCCTAGTTCTATTAGAAGTAGGATTAGGGAATCTAGAGACCTATATATATGTGTTTATTGAGTTGTGATAAACAGAAGATAAGCATAAGAGCTTGGGTGTTTAGTTTTGAGCTATTTTCTAAACATTAATAAGAAGAGTTATTTCTTATACGAAAGCTGTGTTTTGCATATACGACTTTATTAAACTGATGCTTTTTAATCTTTGATAAATTCATTTTTTTTTCATTGTTGTATTTTCATAATTTTGGAAAACTTGCCACATGTGATCAACATTTAATTGCATAAATGACTTGTGCTTTAGTATATAAAAGATAACTAGTTTTTACAAAACTTCATTCATCTAGTAGATAGTAGTTTTTTGACGTTTTGAGATTATTCAGTGTTAAAATTTTATCGTCCTATTGATTCTGCTATTTTATTATGAGACACTTACAAATTATATCACTTTATGTCTTTTTATTACACAGAATATCAATTTTTGCTACTATAACACTTTTTTAGCTTTTACATTGGCTAGATTACAATTTTATCATTCTTTTACTCTTTATAATATCAAAAACTTGATTTTTTTTCTTTTTTTTTTTAAGTTGAAAACTGAAAAAGCGACTCATCTTAATAATTTCTTTTTTCCATCTAAATACAATAATTCGACTAATCTGATTTTTTTTTATTCTAAAGTTCCATAAAAGTTATATTCTCTTAAAAGAGAATTGACCAGCATGATGTGAGTGATTCTTACCTTTGTATAGACGAAGAGCCTAGAGTTGAGGTTGTCCTTGTAGTACAATGCTGGATTTACCTGAATTAGTGTGTTGTGTTTTTAGTTATTATATAAAGCCGAGGATTGAGGTTGCCCTTGTAGTACAATGCTGTACATGTTTTGTTAGGTATAAAGTAAAACCGACTTTCTGACATACAATGATACCGATTTGGATGAAATCATCTCCGACCTGAAAGTGAAGCCGAGCAGAACTAAATTGGTTAGGCTTAAATTGGATATACAAAGATCCATTGTAGCTCCATTGTAGCGCATTCCTATGTCCTTAGTTCGACCCGCGGCATACTAATTTCATTCAACATGACCAAAGATATTAATAATATATCAAACTTTACATCGATGATTAGGTTATTTTTAATTAAAAAAAGAAACAACTTATATGATGTTGGTCATGAACATCATTATTAGGATCATAAGTGGTAGTGTTCCAAGAACCACGAGGTTTACTATATTTATCGTCGTCTAACGAGTTTAAGCTCAAGAGATCGTCTTTGGTTAATCTTCGTATAGGAACTGTACCAATGGGACAACCCACACCATTCTCCCATAAGTAACCAAACCCGGTATTGTTTGTCTTACCTTTTCGGGATTCCACATCTGTCGCATCTAGGATATGACACAGAAAGAAACTATTATTGTTTTTTTTCTTCAAATGTTTCCAAGAATCTTATATATCGGGAATGGATCAAAAAATTTACACCATGTAATCGTATGTGTGTTTTTTCATAGAAGGGTGATCAAATGCTGGTTGCTTGAAAAAATCCACACAGACGTATCGTTCTCCATGGATAGTCTATCATTTGCAGCCACAGAATATAGAGCTTATTATATAATTCATTAATCATATATAGTTAATTACGACAAGATTATGAGTGGACCTTGATGATCTTGACAGCAGGTTTGTTGATTGTCTTTAGTTTCCTCTGAATTTCTAGATCTTCAAACTTAGACAAGCTTATGGCTTCGATAAAGCCTTTGTTATGACTTGTAATTATGTGACCAAAGATGTAACACATCAAAGTCAGCCACATCACTGGGTCTCTCACTTCCATTTTAACCAACAAGAGAGAGATGATTAGTTTCGATAGGAAGAAACATAAAAGACTTTATATAACATTCATAAGGTCGAGGAGGCTGAGAAAGAAAGAAAAGGTATGATTCTTACTAATTCAAAAGACCGTTGACCAAAACAAGATTTCTGGAGAGACATATAGTAATTAATTAACATAAACCGAGAAATTCAACAGATTCTTATTAAGTATGCACTTATATTTGGGTCAACAATTCCTGAGAGACTTATGTTTAATTGATTTATTACTCAGTTAGCATTTAATACAATTGATTCTGGAGAAAATAATCCCTATATTTGAGAATAAGAGAATTAATTATTGCCTAAGAAATCATTGACGTGTCCGAAGATTCTCAAGGACTTGTGGTTTATTTTAGAATTACTAGAACTTAAGTGTCACCAAAAACCTTGGAGGAAAATGTCCTAATTTAATTTTAATGAATCTTTATTAAAAAAAAAAAAACGTTAGAAAGAACTAAAAGTGATGATTAAGAGACACGCATCCAAAACATTATGTATTATTGTTAAGATTAGAAGTAAGAAAGTAAAAAAGATGAAAGTATTTTCAATTTCAAAGCATTTCAAGGATTATTGAAACAACGTAATGAAAATGTACAAATGAGTTATATGAAACCCTTCAAATCATTTTTATGCAAAAATACACTTTCAGTTTATGGACTGAAGAGGGATATTTAATATTTGATCCTGGGTTTTCTTGTGTTCAAAATGAAGAACATAGCGATAACAACATGTGTTTGCTCTCATCGAGGTGTTTTTGTGAAAACATTGTACCACAAAGGCCATATGAAGTTGGAACAAGTTGTAAAGAAGATCATATATACCCATACATGATACATCTTACGAGGAGGAAGATACTGGTTTTAAGACACCAAGGCTAATAGTGTCAATCATCAAAGGAGATAGTGAATATATCTAGTATCTACCAATGGAAGATCTTTGATCAGGATTACGCCGAAGCTTTACAAAAGATGCCTTATAGGTTAGACGAAGCGTGACTTCTTTCTAATAATCAAAGTCTTCTTCAACATACGTTTTTAGATGACAAATTCATGCTAGCACAATAAAAGTGTTGTACATATATTGTTATATTATGCCTAGCTTTTACGGTATTACCTAATATTATTTTAACTTGTTTCAAAATCCCATGTGTAAAAGCATTGACCAAGATAAGAACATGGCGATGAAATAATAACTTAACAAGATATTCAGATAATATGAAATTGATACAAATTAGACCCCAAAATGGGTCAAACTTAAAAACAAATACCAAAAGAAATTCTTAAAACAACATATAAAATTATCGAATTCTTTAAATAAAAAGACTGTAAAGGGGTTTCTCTTTCTAATACGAAAGGATGGATTCAAACCAAATTTCATTAGGCCATTATGATATCGAGCTCACTGTGACCTCCTGGAAGTTCCTTTAGGATGGCCACTGCACCCTCTATCTCCAATTTGTTACTTTGAGAAACCGACAATGGTTTAATTATCATAGTCTCCATTACAATCCATTGCCTAAAACGCGAGGCTAATATAAACTCTTCTTTTGAACCGCTAAAGTTAAACAGCCATACATTAAAAGTTAAACAGCCATACATTATCTGCACTGAAGTAAACGTCTGAAAATGGTTTTGTCTCTTCCCAAAACTTCTTCTGTCCTCTTCCAGCAGAAGTCTCAACTTCCTCCCTCGGAGTATTGCTTTTCTATACAGTAAAACCTCTATAAATTAATAATATTGGGATCATGATAATTTATTAATTTATCGTGATATTAATTTATCTATAAATTAATAATTATTAATTTATAGAGAAATTTTGTTTTCCGCATTTAATTTTCTAAAAAAAATTTTGGTAATAATGTTATATTTTAAAATTTTAACAAATCTCATGATATAAATTATGATTAATCATAACTATCACAATAAAATATTTTTTAACACCCTATTGGATTGTCCATGTAAAAATATACATGTTCATAAGTTTAAAATTTATTAAAAAAAACCATGGCTACTATCAGTATTACTGATAATAAAATTGAAAATAACACTACAATACATTTAAAAACACTTAAAGATAAGAAAATCAATTATCACATTAAAAAATCATCATAAATGTTACATGTATATAGTAAAAGAGCAATAAAAGCTACTGATATAACAATTAGAGAGATGAGAACCAATGAGATATCAACTTTAAGTAAAAATAAACACATTAGTCATATTTTAGAATTATATTTATATATATTTGCATAAATTTATATCATTATTAATTTATGTTTTTGTTGGGACCATAAATTTACATAAAGATTTCAAAAAAATTTATTATCTTATTATCTTATCGAATTTAATGGATTTTTACATTGGTCCGACTTGGGACCAGCAAAATTTATTAATTTATAGTGATTATTAATTTATCGAGTATTAATTTATAGAGGTTTTACTGTATATGCAAAAGAAAAAAGGAAAAAGTCAAAGCACGAAATGAACGCTATGAAAACCAGAAACATGGCTAATATTCACATAATTTTTATTCAAAGCATGAAATGAACGTACCTCGAATACGATCTCAAGCTCTTCCATTTCTCCAGGCCATGCAGCTAGATTTCTAGTATCTCAACTTCCTTGGTATTTGCCAAGTTTACACTTACCGACATCGATGCAAATGTTCTCTTAAATGTATGTCCAATGCTCTTTCTCTCCTTAGATTCATAAACAGTTTGTTAAAGATGTCAAATTAAGTATAGATTAGCATCATTTCGTTCTCTACCAAACCACAATGAATGCAAAAAAAAATAAAAAAGTATATTTTATATATATATATATATCGGGGCATGATATACTATAGCTTGTATAACAATATAAGTTCCTGTAGACCACTAGTTTCTGTGAAACTGGAGTCTAGGATTTGCAATGACGACATTCTTTATCTCAGATGAGAGATCTCCGATTGTAAG
This sequence comes from Eutrema salsugineum, assembly GCF_000478725.1. Lineage (NCBI taxonomy): Eukaryota > Viridiplantae > Streptophyta > Magnoliopsida > Brassicales > Brassicaceae > Eutrema > Eutrema salsugineum. The sequence continues at coordinate 12,371,357 of NW_006256909.1, read as the reverse complement.
GATATCCAGATTTGGTGAAGTTATTTCAATGCCATCACTTTCATAACAGATAGATATCTATTATATAAAAGTTGAGTTGTGTCTCACAATCTTGACACATCAGCATCTATTATTTTGACACATCAGATTTATAAAATAATTTATAACTTATTGTATTGATTTTTAATTTGTTTAGAAAACACCAAAATCCTAAATCATTAAATACAATACAAAAAACTCTTAGGAACAATAAACTTCTTATATTCTTTTATTTTTTTTTTTGGTTCAAATTCTTCTCCTTTGATTTTAGTGAGAGAGAATATACCATTACTTCTTCTTATTCTATTGATTATTGATGAAGATAGTCCAACAAAAAATCAAAGTCCAACAAAAAATCAAATGTAATTTGAGAAAACAATAAAATATCAACTGCATAATCTCTGAAAAGCTTAATGAATATCAGGAAGTCAACAACATAAAGTTATGGAACTAAAGGTGAATGATCATCTCTTTGTTTATAGCCTACATTTGGATTACAAATCTTTATAGTTTGTATGTTGCCTTCAGATTTTAAATCTTGACAAATCTTTGTTCTGTTGTAATCAAACTTATTTGTGTGCTCAAAAGTCCAAATAATATCTCTTTAAAAGGAGTCAAGAAGATGAATACAAAATATTTAAAGAAAAAAAATTTTAGTTGTAATGACTAATGATGACTAAGGAATTTTTGTTTTGTAAAAAGTCGTATTTCTCTCATGCAACAAATTATGGGAAGTAATTGTAAAATTTACTAATATGTTTCTCTTATGCATAAAACTTCGCAACTTTAGACGTAAAAACCAAAATTTGTAACCAAATGAAGGGACTGATAAATCTTATTAACTTTAAAATTAGAAATAATACAACTAAAATCATGGAAGTAAGTAACTATTTTGGAAACAAATTTAAATAAAATAAAAATCCCATAATTGTAGAGATTGGATTTTTAAATTATTTTTTCGTATTCTATAGTCTTTTCAGACAAATTTCATAATTGTAAGATTTGGATTTTAAATTTGTTTTCAATTTTTATATGTTTCTTTGCCTAAAGTTGTAGATTTGGGTTTATATGCCAATTTTCTGTACCAAAGTTTTCTACTTCTACATAAAGCATCCCAAAAAGTAAAACAGATGTTAAGAGGATAAAATTATGTGACCAAAACCTCGATAATCTTTTCAAGTATGCAAGTGTTCTTAAGATTTAGCATATGGAACTATGGAACCATAAGACGTCACTTTGAAAAAATTTGGGCTGATAGTTTTTAAATTCGCTTTAGTTACCGAATATTAAAGATAGCGATTAAATTCAAGTGAAAGATTTAGCATAGAAGAGTACTATCTCCAACATGAGATTTATAATGATTTCATTCTAAAAACTTGGTGAAGAAAAATGGTCATGGGTTTAATACAATTTGGGATATCATAGTTAGAACTCCATAATATTCATTTTTGATTTCAGAAGAGCTTGTGAAAGCCTTTACCAATTAAAATAGAAAAATCCGAATAAATTTATCTATTTATTTATAGGATATGCCTCTTGAGTTTATAACCATAAGTTGATATTTTATACTTAGTATTTGTTGGATTATCAACTCTAGATTTTGTTTAGTATAATATGTGTTTGATTAGCTTCTTTGAAGACAAAATAATAGCTAAAAATAAACTAATAAAAAAATTATTTTTAAAAGAACTATATAACAACTTTTTTTTACATATATATGATAACATCAAAAAGAAAATTCTGAATTGAATTTATTTAAAGTTACAAAAAATCTTAAAAATATTTTAAAAAATATAAAAAAAAACTCTGTGCATTTGCACGGGTAATCATCTAGTAAGAACTTAAAGTTGGGGTTCTCAATTGTTGATATATGAATATCACACAAGGGGCAAAACATTAATTTAGATCGAAAACTCAGATTTTATTAGATCGGTCGAAATATAACTGAGTTCGTTTATTTGAGTAATAAACGAACTAAGACTTTAGAAACTAAGAAGCTAACAAATGGATTGAGTTCTCGGTCTCTAAGTCTCTTGGGAATTTCTTGTGTCTTCTGGTGTCAATTCCTCTTCTTTTATATATACACTCTACGTCGGTCTTTGCGGGTCTCCTCTGTGATATGGGACCGAGAAGACTTTTCTTTTTCCTCAGTAATTTCCTTTTTCCTTGGTAGTTTCCTTTTTCCATTTGGAAACTTTTCTGTTTTATCCGAACTCAAGATACTTCTCGATTCCTTCGAGAAGTTTCGACCGACTTTGGCTTATCGGGCCATGTTCGGCTCAAGAGCTCGCCCGGTCCAATTTTTTCGATACAATTCATTCGTCAACCGGGCTTAATTTGTGCCGATCTTGGTTTGTACCGGAGAAAACCGAGAGTGTGGTTTTCACTTCCAATAGTTAAACCCCCCCCCCTCAGTTCGGCGAAAGGGGGTTGCTTTTGGTCGAACTTATTCGAGTCATTTCCCAAAATTAGGTCACAAACCGAGCATGGAAAATTCAGTTCATCCATTTTCTCGGGTGTTTCATAATTCGAATTTAATGTAGCGCATGAATTCCGAGATTTCACGGAAATCGAGGAACCACGATTCCCACTGTTTATTTATAAGAAAAACCTACCTCGCATTCATTATTCTTGCATTCAGCATATATAAGGTACGTCGCTCTCCCTTCTCTCTAGTTTTGTTTCTCTCTCTAGATTCTCCACTCGCAGATCTCGTTAGTTCTCTCTAATTTTTCGCCGTGCTCTTTAAATTTCTCGGTGAACCTTCAAATTTTTCCGATCAATCTTCAAATTTTTCTGGTCCACATTCAAACTTTCCGATCAATCTTCAACCTTTTCCTCATTTTCTTCAACTATCTTTCAAATATTCTTCCGACCTCAATCTACCGAACTAAAATGTCTTCCGGCTCTTCATTTAATTCCTTTTCCCATCAAATCCGGAGGATCGTCGCGATCCTTCAGAGCCGAGCTCCTCTTCATCGAGCCCTTCTAGGTCGACGAACAATCCTCCAACTCTAGTTCGCAAAAACTCTAAGTTGGTGGGTGCCAGCAGCAGCCGACCTCAACTGAGAATGGAGGCGCCTGAACAATTAACAGCCGAGACTCGTGAGACCGGAACTCGGGTCGCATAAGACGCTGGAGACGGTGATAACGAAATCGAGGAGGTCGTTGAGCTCAAGAGGAGGACTCCTGAAGAAGGAAACAACGCTGAGGCCAATGATGGCGAAGACAACCCCAAAGCGGTGAACGCTGCCTTGCCACCAATGCCAAAACAGAAAGTTGTCCGGCCTTGCGATGTCTCCAACGGTGATTCGCTCCGCACTCGAGGCCTGCAGACTCACAGATGACGCTGTCTTTATCACTTCCGACGCCGGAGATCGCCCATGGGACGTCCCCGAAGACTTCATCTGCATTTACTTGACCTACTTCACGCAATGCGGGCTTACCTTCCTGATTCCTTTCCGCCTTCTTGGATACTGTAATCGTCGAGGCGTAGCTCTCACTCAGATGATGTCAACGTCAGTGACAAACTACACAGGCTTCCGATCCTTGTGCGGCGAGCTCAATGAAAATCCAACTAACCGACTCTTTGAGGACCTTTTCTCGGTTAACCTGCACGCGTCGAAGGATTGGTATTTCGCAGCTAACGCCAAACCTCAAAAAGATATCGTCACCGGGATCAAACCCAGTAAATACAATGACTGGGAGTCCCAATATTTCTTCCTCGAAATCAATGAGCTTACAGTCAGCGATGTTGACATCCAAACTCAATCGGAGTGAAGATTCCGATCGGTAGCTTTAGACGATCCCATTTTTCTTTTGACCACCACTCGCATATTTTTCTAACTCTTTTTGGCTTATCTTCGCAGGTCGTCATCTTCCAAGTCGTCTACTCAATTCCGGACTCACTCCGGAATTCCAGGCAGCTTTTAGTGAAGCCAGTAAGCGTCGCTCGCCCGAAGCTTGGGAGGAGATATTTCAACGTCGAGCTACGAAATTAGGTAAAAATACTTAGTTACTTTTCCTCTTCTACTTAAATTTCTCCGAACTCCTTATATTCTTTTTGCCTTTCAGCCTCAGTTAAGGAGCCAAAGCCTCTGAAACCAGAAAGCCGAGCTAAAAAGCCTCGTCGTCCTCCTAGACGGAAAGCGCCGAAACCAAAAAAGAAGCGTTCGACAATGCTTTCGTTGGATGAAATCACAACTTTCTTAGATGATGACGAGCCAAACGATGCAATGCTAAATCATTTTCCCACTACTAAAGGGGACGAACAGAGAGATGAGGAAATGGCTCCGATCGCGAACTCACCTAATCCGACGGGTCAAAAGAGATTAAAGAAGAAGACATCCTCAAAGAAGATCAAGAGGATCGAGGGCTCTTCTCATCCTCAGGAAACAGCCGCCAAACTCAACCCTCCGGTCCCTACTGCATCAGAGCTCGCTATTCCTTGGGATCAGGCTGAAGCCTCAAACACGAGAAAGAGGCAAGAAAGGGATCACGGCGAGCAGTCCTCTCAGTCAGAGCCGGTTAAAGGGGCCAAGGTCCGCTTTGACTATGACGACGAGGGTCCTTTGGAAGATAATATCGACGCTTGTGCTGAGCTCTACCACAAGATCTCAAGCGAGGTCCCGAGTCTGCCGAAGATCTCCGAGCTGCGGTTCCTGAACCTGTACAAGGGAATTGCACACACAACTGCCTTGGTAACTTTCTAATTTCCCCCTTTTTTCATTTATTTCCTAAGTATCAGTTCTGATTTTTTTTCTACTTGCAGCTCGCTAGTCAGACCAATACTCTGATCGCAAGATATAAAGTTGCCCTGTATGATGATCAGGTTAGGGTTGCGGAGCTGGAGGATCGGATCTCCAAAGTCGTCGAACGCCTTGCTACCGAACTCCAGATAAACAACGAACTCCATAATGCTGTCGATCTGCTGAAGCGGGAATGCTCGGACCTTAAAGCCGTCAAGGCTGAACTGACGAAGGCTTAGGCCCTCTTATCTCGGGAGTTTAAACAAGACAAGGAACGGTTGCAGGGTATGGTAGCTCTCTGGAGGGATCGGGCAAAGAAGGTTCACGCTAAAGCTTGTGAGCATTTGAAAAAAGTCATCAGAAGTTTGGATGATGCCGATCGTGCTCATAAGTCTTACAAGGTGGTGATTCAGCTCACCGGAGTTCTCGGCTTCATCAAAAAGCTGAAGAACAAAGGTCTGTACGAGGTCCCTCCCAAGATGGTGGCCAAGCTAGAGGCAAAGCACGCAGCGGCACTGAAAGAGTATCATTCTGCCAATGCGTATGTCCAACTGAAGATGACAAACGGATGTCGCCACTTCCTGAGGCTGATGAGGAAGCTCCCGCCGAAAATCCAATCGGAGGAGGACAAGAGCAGGCAGGAATTGAGCAATTCAGCTCGAACGAAGACAAGATCAATGCGGTTCAAACCGCTGCTTCCAAGACTGTTTAGTCCCTCTATCTCTCTTTCTTCTTTTAATCGAACTCAGTTGCCCTTGATGGGTCTTTATGTTTTGTACGCTTTTTTTAACCCTTGGAGGGTTTTCTTTTATCTTTTGAACTTGTCTGTCCTCGGTGGGTGATATATCATGGTTTTATGGTTTTTAACCATGGTATATGTCTTATTTATAGAGTCTTTTTAGTGTCTTTCGAGTCTTTTGGAGTCTTTTCAGGTCATAGGTACGTTTGGAGCTTAACTGGAGACTTTGGAGCACTTTGGAGCTTAATCAGGATCAAATTCGTCAAGTATGGATTTTGTGCTTTAGTGACGCTCGACACCATGGAGAGTGACGCGCGACACTTGTCAGAGAAATAAGGAAAAGGCGATTTTGTTTCCTATTTGAAGAAGGAGTTGGGCCCAAACGTTTTCAAGGAAGCCCAAAACGTGTCTTAGAGATATATATATATAGGATTTTTATTCCCTTTTTACGGACACACTTTTAGATTTTAGAGAGAGAGATACTCTGAGTTTTCGGCTTTTGCGATTTCTAAGCTTGGGGAGACAAGTCTGTACTCTGTTCGTTTAGAGAGAAGATTTCGAACCCCTTTATCTATTTCGATTTATTCTATTGCTTTCTATTCATCATGTTTGTTATTTCAATAACCATGTCTGAGTAGATTACCTGTTAGGTTTAGGGTTAATTAGGGTTTTCTTTGAATGTTTGATTAACTTGCCTGTTAGGGTTCATATCTATTTGTTCTTCACCTTAGGTTGTTCTTAAAGCTAATTCTGGACTGATCACCTAGAACTTAGATCTTAGGTTGCTTAATTGACACGGGAGTGTAATTGAATAACTCGAAAGAACCTGAGTTGAGCAAAGTAACTATTCGCAAAGGAATTTGGTTTAGGAGCTTTGTGAACAAATCGAACTTGTGCATTAAGGCTGGTTTAGATCTGTAGGATTTACAAAGGAATTTGGAATTCTAGGATTTTAACTTAGATAATTCTCACAACGGAAGTTGGTTAATTATAGTTCTGTGTTTCGAGTTCAAGAATCGTGCTTAATAACTGAATTATGACTTGTTAAGTTGATTTGCATTCATTGATCTCCTGAAAATCACCCTAGACCTATCCTTCATCACATCGAATTTACAATTGTCTTCATTGCTATTCTATTTACTTTTGTCGCAACACTATTTATTTCGCATATCTTGGCTTAGCGTAACTCTATCTACATAAGGTTTATTGAGTGACTTCTTGTCTCTGTGGTTCGACCCCTAGATACTACAACTGCACATCTGTGCTCTTGCAGAGTAGCTTAGGGATTTAACTTTGAGCATATCAAGTTTTGGCGCCGTTGCCGGGGACTTGATTTCGCCATTAAACCTAGTTTTTGAGTTTCGACTAAGTTTTTCGACTTAGTGTCGAGCGATACCACTTGTGGTGTCGCGCGACACCTTCTTTTCTTTAACCTAGTTTACTTATTTTCGTTTTCTCTCTTTGTTTTTGGTGTTTCAGGTTTATGCATACTCGTGGAACCAGGAGCAACAAAGACACCCCGCTAGTGAATTTGAGCAACGAACAGCTAGCTGAGTTAGAGCGAACGAAACGGAAAGCAAGAGATCCGGCAATGATGGAAAACGCCAATGGACTTGTTCGTGATGATGATGGAACCTGGAGAGACCGAGAGGGTCATCTGTGCAATGCGAGAGGCCAAAGGATTGATGGAGATGGTAACATCATTCCACCAGCTCCTTTACCAGTGGATGTTGTTGACCAGAATCCACCACCTGCACCGCGTGGGAATGCTGTGATTGTTCCAAATCAGAGGAACGTTCCAGAGGATCGGAATGCGAGGGAACCTGCACCTGCAGTTGGACGTGGACGAACACTTGGAGACTACAACAGGCCTGAGCAGTTCTATGCAAATCGTTCTGCGATTCGCGCTCCTGCGTTTCAAAGAAACGATTTTGAGCTGAAGCCTGTGTACTACACTCTTGTGGGTCAGCATCCATTCCATGGCCACTCTCATGAGCACCCTATGGATCACATCGAGAGGTTTGAGGATTTGGTCACCAGCATCAAATACAATGGAGTGTCCAATGATTTCCTCCTCTGCAAGCTGTTTCCTTACTCTCTTGCTGGAGAAGCAGCTAACTGGTTGAAGCAATTGGAGCCAGGATCACTCACCACTTGGGAAGAGACCAGGAACGCCTTCCTGCACAACTTTTTCGACGATGCTAGGTCTGAGGAGTTGAGGACGAAAATTTCGACTTTCTCTCAGGAACCTACTGAAGCGTTCAAGGCTTCTTGGGTGCGATTCAAATCGTACCAGCGAGACTGCCCTCATCATGGTTTCAGCGATGTGCAGTCGCTGGGTATTTTCTTCAGAGGCATCGACTGGAGGTATCAGATGGCGCTTGATGCAGCAAGCAATGGCAACTTCAACACTCGATACCCAGAAGAAGCTGTTGAGCTCATCGAAAACTTGGCATCCAGTAATAGCACCAAGAATGCTGATCTTGAGCGAAAGAAGCAAGCTGGGAACATGGATAGATCGCAGATCGCTGAGGTGAAAGCTAAACTTGATTCTGTGCACAGCCTTTTAGTGGGTAAGAAATCTGTCAGATTCGCACAGGAGGTGGAGAGTTTCGAACCTGAGGATGCAGCTGAGGAAGAGGATGTCAACTTTGTCAGTGGATCAGGATTTCAGGGTCAGAGGTTTGGTAATCAGCAAGGTAACAGAAGCTACAGTGGAAATTACAGTGGAAACAATCAGAGGAATACCTTCAACAGTAATCAGAACTTCTCTGGTTACACGCCTAAGCCTCAGTACCAGAAACCTTTTTCGAGCAACACTTTTTCCAGAAACTACAGCACTCCTTCATCTCAACCTCAAAATCCTGACAATGAGATGAAGTCTATGCTGGAACAGATTCTGGAAGGTCAGCAGAAGCTCACCGTGGACTTTAATGGGAAGATGGATGCTCTCTACCTCGATTTGAATGGAAAAATCGAAGCTCTGAACACCCATGTCAAGCAGCTCGATACACAGGTAGCCCAAACTGCAGGTTCTGTTAAAAGGCAAGAGGGTTTTCTTCCTGGGAAGACTGACACCAATCCAAGGCATCACTGCAGTGCTATCACGTTGAGGAATGGTAAAAATCTGAGTTCTGAGCCCACGAAGACGCCTCCTGCACCTGAAGTCGTGGACTTAGAAGATTCTGAGGCAGTTCCTGAGATTGCAGAGCCGGTGACGAGCGACACCACCACTAGTGTCGCGCGTCACCAATTGCAGAGCGAAGCTGTTGATGCTCCGAATCCGAAATCTGCAGAGGAGAAAGTCTACAAACCTAAAGTTCCTTACCCAAGGAGCCCTAGGAAGTCCAAGCAAGAGCTTGATGATGCACGATGCAAAGCTCTGATGGAAAAGCTTGTGATTGAGATACCTTTGGTTGATGCTGTAAAAAGCACTCCTGTCATCAGACGCTATGTGAAACGAATGGTAACCAATAATCTCAGCCATGAACAGGGAGTGATGATGATATCTGAGCAAGTCAGTGCAGTGATTCAGAACCGAATTCCAGAGAAGCTATCTGATCCAGGAAGCTTTGTCTTGGATTGCTCTATCTTCACAGAGAGATTCAAGAGATCGCTGTGTGATCTGGGTTCAAGTGTTAATCTCATGCCTTATTCGGTAGCTGTCAACCTCGGCATGACTGATTTCAAGCCAACAAGGATCTCCCTCATCCTAGCTGATCGTTCGACAAGGATACCTGAAGGGGTGCTAGAAGATGTTCCAATCAAGGTTGGAGACTGCATGATACCGACTGACTTTGTGGTTTTGGAGTATGGAGAGGAGCCTAAAGATCCTCTTATCCTTGGGAGACCTTTTCTAGCTACAGCAGGTGCTATCATCGATGTCAGGAAAGGCAGGATTGCTCTGAATGTTGGAGATCTGGTAATGAACTTTGACATGGACAAGCTGATGAAGAAGCCCACCATCGATGGTCAGACCTTCTATGTCGACACTCTCACAGAGTTTGCTGAGGAGTTTTTCCATGAGATGCTTCCTACAGACCCACTTGAGAGAGCTTCGACCACATCTGCATCTGAAGCTGAACACTTGGACGAACTTTCAGCATCTTACTCAAAGATGTTGGACTCTAGCGAGCATGTGTTGCAGCTGGCATCGCAGGTTGAACAGCTTGAGACTCCTGCAAAGGTGAAGCAGTTATCCGACTGGAGTGAGGAGAAAGCACCTAAGATTGAGTTCAAACAACTCCCTGCAGGACTAAGGTACGCATTCCTAGGCTCTAATTCTACTTATCCAGTCATTATCGATTCTTCTTTGAACAATGCTGAGGTTACCTTACTACTGAGCAAGCTGCGCAAGCATCGCAAAGCTTTTGGCTATTCTCTTGATGATATTTCAGGTATCTCACCAGACTTGTGCATGCACCGAATCCACCTGGAGGATGAGTCGAAGTTGTCGATCGAGCACCAGCGCAGGCTGAACCCTAACCTGAAAGACGTCGTCAAAAAGGAGATCATGAAGTTGCTGGAAGCTGGAATCATCTATCCAATTTCAGATAGTGCCTGGGTGAGTCCTGTGCACGTGGTTCCCAAGAAAGGAGGGGTTACAGTTGTGAAGAATGAAAAGGATGAGCTGATTCCGACGCGCACAGTGACTGGACACAGGATGTGCATCGATTACAGGAAGCTGAATGCAGCAACCAGGAAAGATCACTTCCCATTGCCCTTTATCGATCAGATGCTGGAGAGACTTGCAAGCCATCCCTACTACTGCTTCCTCGATGGGTACTCAGGATTTTTCCAGATCCCTATCCACCCAGACGATCAGGAGAAGACCACCTTTACATGTCCATACGGCACTTTCGCATATCGCAGGATGCCCTTTGGACTCTGTAATGCTCCTGCGACGTTTCAGCGATGTATGATGTCCATCTTCACTGACATGATTGAGGATTTTATGGAGGTCTTTATGGATGATTTCTCAGTTTACGGATCATCTTTTAAGGACTGTCTGGATAATCTCTGCAAAGTTCTGGCTCGCTGTGAAGAGAAGCACTTGGTCCTTAACTGGGAAAAGTGTCACTTTATGGTCAGAGATGGGATTGTGCTTGGGCACAAGGTTTCTGCAGCTGGCATCGAAGTGGATCGTGCGAAGATTGACGTCATGACGAGCTTGCCACCACCTGATTCTGCGAAATCGGTTAGAAGTTTTCTGGGTCATGCAGGGTTCTATCGTCGCTTCATCAAGGATTTCAGCAAGATTGCACGTCCTCTTACTGCTCTGCTCTGCAAAGATGCTAAGTTTGATTTTACAGATGAGTGCCTTGCTGCGTTCGAACAGATCAAGCATGCTCTGATAAGCGCCCCCATTGTGCAGCCTCCTGACTGGAATTTGCCTTTTGAGGTGATGTGTGATGCTAGTGATTTTGCTGTTGGTGCTGTTCTAGGACAGAAGAAGGATAAAAAGCTTCATGCCATCTACTATGCTAGTCGAACTCTGGATGATGCTCAAAGGAATTATGCTACCACTGAGAAGGAGCTGTTGGCTGTGGTCTTTGCTTTTGAGAAATTTCGGCCATACCTTGTGGGATCGAAGGTGATTGTGCACACAGACCATTCTGCCCTCAAATACTTGATGCAGAAGAAGGATGCGAAGCCAGGGTTGCTGTGATGGGTATTACTCCTTCAGGAATTCGATATTGAGGTCAAGGACAAGAAGGGGGTTGAGAATGGTGTGGCAGATCATCTCTCACGCATCAGGGTTGAAGACGACGTACCCATAGACGATTTCCTGCCAGAAGAGAATGTGTATTATGTGGAAACCAAATTCCAGAGCAGTTTTGACGAAGAATTGCAGGTTTTTCGAGTTGGAGGACCGTTAGTGACGAGCAACACCACCACTAGTGTCGCGCGTCACCTTTCTCAGGCGAACACAGAGACCTCCCAAATTCGCAACAGACTTCCTGAGACCAGTTCAGCTGCTGTATCCGCTACCCAACGCCCTTGGTATGCCGATATTGCCAATTATCTTGCTGCAGAGGCTGAGCCTGAGAACTTTAAGGGCTATGCAAAGAAGAAGTTCCTGAGAGAGCTGCGAAGATACCACTGGGATGAGCCATATCTGTACAAGCACTGTTCTGATGGGATTTACAGAAGATGCATTGCAGAGTCAGAAGTTCCAGAAGTGCTGTTTCATTGTCATGGATCCGAATATGCTGGACACTTTGCAACATTCAAAACAGTGTCTAAGGTTCTTCAAGCAGGCTTCTAGTGGCCTACCATGTTTCGCGACGCACATGCATTCATCTCGCAGTGCGATGTTTGTCAGAGGAGAGGAAAGATCAGCAAACGACATGAGATGCCACAGAATTTCATCCTTGAGGTTGAAGTATTCGACTGCTGGGGTATCGATTTCATGGGTCCTTTTCCCTCTTCTTATGGGAACAAGTACATCCTGGTTGCTGTTGATTATGTCTCAAAGTGGGTCGAAGCCATTGCCAGTCCCACCAACGATTCTTCAGTGGTCCTTAAGATGTTCAAGACCATCATCTTTCCTCGCTTTGGAGTACCTCGAATTGTTATAAGTGATGGTGGTTCTCACTTTATTAACAAGATTTTCGAAAAACTCCTAAGGAAGCATGGAGTTCATCATCGAGTTGCAACTCCTTATCACCCTCAGACAAGTGGACAGGTCGAAGTGTCGAATCGTCAGATCAAAGAGATTCTGGAGAAGACAGTGGGTAAAACTCGAAAGGATTGGGCTGCGAAGTTGGACGATGCACTCTGGGCGTACAGGACAGCATTCAAAACACCTCTAGGCACCACACCTTTCCACCTGCTCTATGGAAAGCCCTGTCATCTTCCAGTGGAGATTGAACACAAGGCAGCCTGGGCGATAAAGCTGATGAATTTCGACATCAAGTCTGCTGCAGAGAGGCGACTGATACAGCTGAATGAGTTGGACGAAATCAGGCACCATGCCTATGAGAATTCGAAGTTGTACAAAGAGAGGACCAAGGCGTATCATGATTCAAAAATCCTCTCTAGGCAATTCGAACCGAATGATCAGGTAATTCTGTATTCGTTTGCAATTGTTTCCTGGTAAACTTCGTTCTCGATGGTCAGGTCCTTTCATAGTCAAAGAGGTTCGCCCCTATGGCGCTCTCGTCCTCCTCACACCAGATGGTAGCAGAGAGTTCACAGTGAATGGACAAAGAGTGAAGCACTACTGGGCCAAAGCTGAGATTCCGGATGGACATATCGTACCTCTGGATGGTGCACCTCCTGCCTGACTCGCCATCAAGTCAAGCTAATGACTTTAAACAAGCGCTTGGTGGAAGGCAATCCACTGGTGAGTCTGTAAATAAGTCTTTTTGTTTCAGTTGATTTTCGTTTTTCTTTTCATGTTTCAGGTGAAACAGGGCTGGTGTCGAGCGACACCATACTCGGTGTCGCCTGTCACTTGTTACCTTTTATCAAAAAAAAAAAAAAAAAAAAAAAAAAAACAAAACAATTTAGGACCTAGCTTAACCGAAATTCCAGAACCGGAGGGGAATCAGAAGCGGATCGGGCACGAGGACAATACCATTCGCACTTTGCAAGTGTCGCGCGTCACCACCCTAGGTGTCATCCGTCACTCACAAACAGGTAAGTCTTCTCTTTCCCACGTTTATTTAAAACCTTCACCCTCACACCTTTTTCCTCCCTTCCTCCTCGCCGCACTCGACACTTTCGCCATAACCACCCTCACCACAACCGAAATTACTCAAATCTTCACCGATTTGAGTGATTCCAAAGCCTAACCTCATCCGATTTTCGCCCTCTATCTGTTTCTCTCATCGATTTGCCATTCCAACAAGATGCCTCCACGCAAGCGACAATGCAGGGACGCCGCCTCCAGTTCGCAACCTCCAGTCGAAGTAACCTTCCAACTCGGAGACCACGTCGAGGTTTTGGATGGTCACCTGTGGCAACGTGCAACCGTGAAGGCTGTACTCGCACAATCTCGTTACATGGTCACATTCCTTGACTCCCAGGAGTTGCAGGTGTTCCCGACTTCCCATCTTCGCCCTGCTGCACCACCACGAGCCTCCGCCTCACCGCCACCATCGCCTCCTGCACTCCCTGATTCACCTGACGAGAGGATTAGGCGCCCTTGGCCTAAACGAGAGAATCTGCGCATTCCAACACGCAGGATCTGGGACGAGCCACCTCGAGCTGTTGCTGAGAGCGTTGAGTGTCTACACAGGCCAATTTCCGATGACTGGGATGATTACGACACTTTCTTCTACAACGCCTGGCTCAATGTGAAGATACTCCCCACCAGGTTCTTGGACATTCTGGATATGAGGCGTTTGGGTTTGGATTCTGAGCTCCTGCGTTTGTTGACGAAGCTTGGATTGGGATCTATGGCTACCAGACCCTACGATCTGTTTCCTGACCTTGTTCGTCAGCTCCTCGCCTCTATTCGCATCTACTACACCAACGGACATGCTCCAAATGCGCAGGAGGGCACTCTGACTTTCATGATCCGCGGAGTTCATTACAGGCTCCCCTTTCGCGACCTATGTGCCTTATATGGGTTTCGCAAGGATCTCCCGAGAGTCACCCTCCCTACTCAGATGTTCGATGTGCAGGATTTCTGGTCCCATTTTGGGAATGGGCGTTATGATTCGAAGACTACGTCCCAAACCGACGTGCGCCACCCTGTTCTGCGATGCCTTCTACGTGTCCTGGGCAACACTATTCAGTGCAAGTCGACCCCGGGTAAGATGCGTCTCTCTGAGTTGGCTCTTCTTTATGTTGGCATTGGTGATTTGACAGATGGTGAGCATTACCGGAATTCCGCGCACGCTACTGATGTCAACATGGGAGCTGTTTTCGCTCATCACTTGGGTTCTTTGCAAGCCAAGCCTTTCTCTGGAGCAGGTACGACGCAGCGCACTGAGTCTGTTGGTAGCTTGCTGACCCCTATCTTCCAGTATTTTCGGATCAGCACGGAGAACAGCACCATTGTCACGACTCGCCGCACTATTGATTTGGATCACCTACGCCACGCTTCCTGGATTAACCACAACAATCAGTGGTCCTTTCGCACTACAGCTGGTTCATACCGGATTCAGGTCCCTGATCGTGCACGCACTGACATAGGCACCACCTGCGCCGCACTTCGTTTCATGCCCGAGAGGAGAGTCTTGATTACTGTGTCTCGCGGTTCTTCTTCTAGAGCTCGTGCTTCCACTTCCGAGGACGATCAGATACCTCGCTCCGCAGACACCACAGTACCTCTCCCTGATCTTCCCACTGAGCCAGAAGTTCCCATGGAGGTTGCTGCTTTCCAGCGGTATGTCATTCAGAGTTTTCAGAGCATCTGGAGTGCCATCGCTATTCTCTCTCGCTGCGGATGTGTTCGCCCTACTCGCCCGCGATCTCGCTCACCCACGCCCTCTGATGATGCTACTACTAGCGATGAGGACTAGTTCCTTTGTCATTCTGGTTCTGTTTTCTTGTCTTATGTTTTTCTTCTCTTTTATTTTCGTTTGTTTGAGTCTGTTGTGTCAGCTACACCTGTTGTGAGACTTTGTTGGATTTATGCATCTATGGGTTGTATTGATACTACTAACTTTTCTCTGAGTGATCTGACAGTGCTAACATAGATGATCGCGACGATTGCTCTCTGCACTATGGTGTCGAGCGACACCATCTTTGGTATCACGCGTCACCGCCCTTGCACTTTCGACCTAAGCTTGTTTTCATCTGAATCTGAGCTGTGTGTTGGTCGACCTAAATGAGTAGTAAGATATTCTAACCCGTTGCATTCTTCTTTCTGACTTTCTCTTTTGTCACCAACTTCGGATTTGATAACACTGGGGACAGTGTTGTTCAAGTCTGGGGGAGGTAGTTGCTGACATTGTGTTTGTTTTTCTTAAGAGTCAGTTGTGTCAAAACGTTTTTGAGTCAAAACTTGTTGGAGATCATGATGCTTTTCCTGGAATTATTGTGCTGACCTTTCATCTAAGTGACCACTGCTGCAGATTCAGTCTACATCCGACTAATGAAAAATCCAAAGGCTGACCAGCTGACTAGAGGCGTCCATGTTTCCAACAGAATCCACTAACCTGAGCTAAGTTCTGAACTTCACTTTTAACTCGTTGATGTGACTGATGCCTTAGAGCTTGATTCCTCGTTCGTACTTGATCAATGAAAGCCTGTGTGAAATTTAATGAAGTGATTTCTCTCCCTTGTGACGAGCTAAGAGAAGGCAAAAAGATTGAGATGATTTTCGCTTAGAAGTGAAGGGCTAGGAATGTTTCCAATGATCCCATTATTTCACTTCTAAGTTGGAATGATCACACAAAGGAAGGAAGTGAGGGGTAGGAATGTTTCCCATGACCCCACTATTCGCTGAAAACCTTTGATACAAGGTAAGGGGACAACTCGGGGACTTGGTGGCAAACACCATCAGTACTCGCAGCTTTATCTTTATCGAGTATGCGCCATAAGAAAAGAGATGATGAATGTGCGAAAGGAATAAGTCTGGGGGAGAGAAAAGGTACCAAAGTTTGTAAGGCTGATTTGTTTGAGTACAGAATGGGAAAGAATCTAGAAGGTTCTGGGCATTGGAATCATCAGTGAGATCCAGCGAAGAGGGTTTATGGACAATGTTGTGGAATTTTGGACTTAATCTGGAAAGCTGTGAATGTCTACGGAGAAGTACATGGTGGTTTGATTTGGAATGATGAAGCAGAAGTTGAGTTGCAGGGTGATCAGTCAAAAGCGATGTTCCAATGAAAGGTTGAGTCTCTGTGTTTTCAAACTTCTTTCTCTTGTTTGGTGTTCTGTTTGCTTGAGGGCAAGCAAATGCTAAGTCTGGGGGAGTTGATATATCATGGTTTTTATGGTTTTTAACCATGGTATATGTCTTATTTATAGAGTCTTTTTAGTGTCTTTCGAGTCTTTTGGAGTCTTTTCAGGTCATAGGTACGTTTGGAGCTTAACTGGAGACTTTGGAGCACTTTGGAGCTTAATCAGGATCAAATTCGTCAAGTATGGATTTTGTGCTTTAGTGACGCTCGACACCATGGAGAGTGACGCGCGACACTTGTCAAAGAAATAAGGAAAAGGGGATTTTGTTTCCTATTTGAAGAAGGAGTTGGGCCCAAACGTTTTCAAGGAAGCCCAAAACGTGTCTTAGAGATATATATATAGGATTTTTATTCCCTTTTTACGGACACATTTTTAGATTCTAGAGAGAGAGATACTCTGAGTTTTCGGCTTTTGCGATTTCTAAGCTTGGGGAGACAAGTCTATACTCTGTTCGTTTAGAGAGAAGATTTCGAACCCCTTTATCTATTTCGATTTATTCTATTGCTTTCTATTCATCATGTTTGTTATTTCAATAACCATGTCTGAGTAGATTACCTGTTAGGTTTAGGGTTAATTAGGGTTTTCTTTGAATGTTTGATTAACTTGCCAGTTAGGGTTCATATCTATTTGTTCTTCACCTTAGGTTGTTCTTAAAGCTAATTCTGGACTGATCACCTAGAACTTAGATCTTAGGTTGCTTAATTGACACGGGAGTGTAATTGAATAACTGGAAAGAACCTGAGTTGAGCAAAGTAACTATTCGCAAAGGAATTTGGTTTAGGAGCTTTGTGAACAAATCGAACTTGTGCATTAAGGCTGGTTTAGATCTGTAGGATTTACAAAGGAATTTGGAATTCTAGGATTTTAACTTAGATAATTCTCACAACGGAAGTTGGTTAATTATAGTTCTGTGTTTCAAGTTCAAGAACCGTGCTTAATAACTGAATTCTGACTTGTTAAGTTGATTTGCATTCATTGATCTCCTGAAAATCACCCTAGACCTATCCTTCATCACATCGAATTTACAATTGTCTTCATTGCTATTCTATTTACTTTTGTCGCAACACTATTTATTTCGCATATCTTGGCTTAGCGTAACTCTATCTACATAAGGTTTATTGAGTGACTTCTTGTCTCTGTGGTTCGACCCCTAGATACTACAACTGCACATCTGTGCTCTTGCAGAGTAGCTTAGGGATTTAACTTTGAGCATATCAGTGGGTTTTGTTATCTATTTGCTATATTTCAATATTTTTGTAAGGTTTTTATCTTCATATAATTTGTTCTTTAACGAATGAAGTAGTAGATCGGTTCTTTAACGAATTAAGTTCGAACTCAATTTTATTTTTAGGTAGCAAGTTGCGTTAACTCGGCTTATATTTGCAAGTGTTGAGAACTTTTCTTATAATGCGAATCTCAAGAGTTCGGCTTTGGGTGCAAGTGTTGGAGCTCGGCGTGGGGAACCCAAGTGAGTTGTATTGTACTGGAAGAGTGATTTGGTCGAACTCTTGTAAGCGCACGATACAAGCTCAAGGTTTTTCTAAGTCGACCCTAAGTGTGCGAGATGAGCTCGGCTTATTGTCCTCGGTGACTTATAATTTTTAGTGCGGGACTGGCCCCGGCTTTCATAATGTGGAGTTTACCATGACACCGTGTGGGTGTTAGCGAGACGGATCTCGGCTTTTTTAGTTCGCATTCATGTGGAATGCTATCGAACAACTGGCCAGGAAGTCGATGTAGATAAAGTAGGACTAAAACATAGACGTTTTCACTTAATAAAATTTTATTGATGTCATATCTGGACTCGGTGACGAGTTACCTACGTACCCTTCGAAAAGAGATCAAGCCATTCGTAGTTCTAAGTACAACAGGTGTCCTCTCCGAACTAAGTAGTTCGGAGGTTTTTTTTTTTAAAGATCGGAATGAACGATCTAATAATATTATCGTTTGAGATGCATTGAATTCCAGGATCTCGGGATCGGGGTTCCGTCTAGCTTCATCAGCTGGTAAACACTGGGCTTAACGACTTTCATGACTTGGTAAGGTCCTTCCCAGTTCGCATCAAGTTTTCCTGCATTCTTCTCTTTGCGAAGTACTAGATCTTCATCTTCGAAGTGACGGCCTTTAACATTTTTATTGTAGTAACGAGCTGCCAGTTGTTGGTAGTTCTGTATCCTGAGTAACGCTCGTTCGCGGTGTTCTTCGACTAAGTATATCGTGTCGAGCATCATGTCCTTGTTAACGTCGGGCTGCTGAGTGAGCATAGTTCAGCGGATACTAGGAACGTTGAGTTTGGCGGGACACATAATATCCGTTCCATACTCGAGAAAAAAAGGTGATTGACCGGTTGAACGTCGCGGCGTAGTTCGGTGAGACCATAAAACACCGTTGAGTTCCTCCGCCCATGTTCCCTTGGTCGTATCAAGCCGCTTTTTCAGACCATCGATAATGGTTTTGTTCGTTGCTTCGGCCTGCCCGTTTTCTTGCGGGTACCTCGGAGTGGAAAAACTTAAGCGTATTTTCCACTTGGTGCAAAACTCGGTGAAGATTATGGAAGTGAACTGAGTGTCATTGTCCGTGACGATCTCATATGGGACACCATATCAGCAGATGATGAACTTCCAGACAAAATTCTTGACGTCGATACCGTGGATCTCGGGATATGCTTTGGTTTCGATCCATTTGGTGAAATAATCGGTAACGACAAGTACCTATTGTTTCTGGCTTGTAGATCGGCGAAAGGGGTTGATAATATCCATTGCCCAGCGCATGAAGGGATATGGTGCGGTGGAAGTCATCAGGAGTTCGGTAGGGAAGTTGATCATCGGGCCGTGGCATTGGCATTTTTTGCAGCGTGCGGTATACTTTTCGCAATCGGAGAGCATAGTTGGCCAGTAATAATCGGCCTTTTTGATCTTGAATGCCAATGAACGAGCGCCGGAGTGATTTCTTACTTCTCCTTTGTGCATTTTCTGCAGAACTTCCATGATATCATTGCCGTGAACACAATTTAAAAGTGTGCCAGATGCATCCCATTGGAGGAGAGTGCCTTTGATGACCACGTATCGAGCTGCTCGAACCTTAAGTCGCCAAGCTGCCCATTTGTCCGCAGGAACCATTCCATCGCCAATGTATCCGACGATTCCAAAGTCCAGTCTACGGGCTCATCGTCGCCTTCAGCTTCGATGTCGATTGGAACGTGTTGTCCTTCAAATTTGTCGTCTGGATTGGATTCGTTGTCACTCTGTTCATTCATATCAACATTGAGATCGGTGACTGCTTCCGTAGTCTTCTTCTTTCTGGTGAGTGGTGGTGCGAGGTTTGGATGAGCCTCGTAGTCGCAGCATCGCGTGATGATGTTGCACACGGGGGCAGGTTCGATACTAGGTCGATCCATTGCCTCATTTGGAATTGTTCACTGATCATATGTAATTGGTATATATACATGACGGCACCAAGGGATACACAAATGATAAAGAAGTAAATACTAAGTATAACTTGAATACTAAAATGTAAATATGAAAAATATTTTGCTATTCTAGGTGGAACAAGGCAATATAGATTTATGTTTTCCTAGATTTCGTAATCCCTACGATAACAAAACTCATTTTGTTAGTATGGAAATTCCAAATCTAGTATACATCTCTCAGAACCGGGATCAGCCTTTGAGAAGTCATCATTTCAAACGGGAATCAAACTCATTGATCATAATATATTGACTATAAAAAGATTGAACAACCAAGTTTTTTCACGCGAAATACCGTTAGCATTTATCTTTCACAAACGTAACACAACCACAGCATGATTAATATTTCAAATAAAAAGGAACCTCTTTTTCAAAAAATCTTGTACTTTAATAGCAAACAATAGAATTGTAGTCATGGGTTATCCAGGTTTTGATTTTGCTCTTGAACAACCAGGTCACCTAATTTATATGGTTCATGGGTTATCTTAGGGTTGTGCACTATTAGAACAACCTAGATCATCAGTTTATATATTAAGTTATTAAACTTGTATATGTTTGTCCTACCGTTTTCTTTTATTTTTTAATGGTGTTTGACACTTCGATATGTTTTAGAATGACTAATGCATTTTAACTTATACAAGTTTAATATATATATATATATATAATTTTGTTTATCCACAAACTCTTTGTTTTTCTATATCATTTTATATGTTTTGATACTTAAATATGTTTTTGAATGAAGAATTCATTTTAGCACAATTAAAATGTTCTTGAAATTTTTATCTTATGCCTTACTATTATTACCTAGTACTTTTTTCTTTTACTCCTGATTTCACAATCCCTTGACAATGAAATAGTAAATCCACAAGACATTCATATAATATGAAAATTGATACAAATTAGATCCCAAACATCTCAAACATAAAAACAAATACCAAAGATAATTATTCAAACCAAATATAGAATTTCCAATTTATTATAACAAGAAAAAAAAACCAAACAGGCAAACAGTTTGCAAAGGGGTTTCTCTTTCAAATATTAATTTCATCAGAACATCATGATTTTCGGATCCAAATCCACCCATCGAATTGATAGAACTTTTGTCCTCACGGCTTCTTTGATGGGCAGTCTCGATAAGATATTAAGCAACACCTTGTCTGGGAGTGTGCTGATTCAATCATCGTCATCGATATTGACTGCATCAATAAAGACACTTCTTTTTCTAGCCCATCATATGGTAAAAGTGATCTCTCCATGGATTGGATCGCTAAAGAAGGATATGGATTCTTTTGTGAAGAAGAAAGACACGAAAAAGAGATATGATGCTTTGCTGACTTGGGGTTCTTAACATGTAAAGAGAGATGAGGATATAGGTTTATATATGATTAACGTAGTTAATTATGAGGAGACCAAAACCCTCGTCATTACAAGTTAATTATCATTTGGTCAATTTAAAATTAATTATATTCCTTTAACACCCAGTGGAAACAATTAAAATGATAAAATGTTTTCTTTTTTGACATAATATTGACCAAAGAAAAAATTTTTCGATGTAAAATAATAAATAGATGTGTAAAATAAAACCTAATGTTGCAAATAATTCATTAAGTGGATAAGAATACAAAATTATGTGGTTCTGATTACATTTCTTATATGAATATATAACAACAAAAGATGAACTAAACAAAAAATATACTTGAGAAAAAGAAAAAAAGAGCAAAAAGCGTTTCTTAGAAAAATATCCAATAAAATTTAATTTTTAATAACTAAAATTATTAGTACATACAATTTTAGTATTGAAATTACTAATAAATTTTGGTGACAAATGTCACTTTTAAATTTGTAGAGAATAATAAGATAATATCTTCATTTCCTTCATATACATGCATCAAGAAGATTTCATGCTTAAATTAGAATGCCATTTTTATATATACATATCTACGTATTATTTCTGAGTCAATATAATTCATCTAATTAAGAAAATGGAAACTTTTATAGATTACTATTAAAAATTGACATAATAGTACAGAAAATGATGGTGTGTAGTTGTGTAAGATTATTGACAAAAAAAAAAGTAGTTGTGTAAGATCGGTGTTAATATCAGGGCGACAGAAATAGTCACGTAGACTGTTCAGAAACTTGTTCAGCTACTTCAAAAGAGTTTTTAAAAAAATAGATTAGGAATGGAAACGAAAAAGAATTTCGATTACGACATGTGGCAGAAAGGGACATAGATTAGATGCATTACATGGTCATTTCAATATGTGTTTTAGGTTTCATGTGGAGAAAATGCCCGAAAAGAACATCATACATAGAGCTCTGGTCATAGAAACCTTGCATGTCAATATATTTTAGTAATGGATCAGTTCTCAAACCTTAAGAAACCTTTTACTAGTTATTTTTTCTCCTAGGTACAAAAACATTCCATCTCGTACGAAGAAATGCCTCCCATGATTGAACAAAGGCAAGGGGATTCAACCACCTGTTTACTTTTAATTTTAGGCTAAATTTTCAGTAACAATGTTAGAGGAGTTGGTTAACAGTTTTGTTAATTAATTTTTATCGGCACTGTATACAATGTTTATATTGTGCCTAGCTTTTACGGTATTACATTTTTTTAACTCGTTTCAAAATCCCATGTGTAAAACCATTGACCAAGACAAGAACATGGCAGTGAAATAATAACTTAACAAGATATTCAGATAATATAAAATTGATACAAATTAGACCTCAAACGGCTCAAACTTAAAAACAAATACTAAAAGAAATTCTTAAAACAACATATAAAATTTCCAAATTCTTTAAATAAAAAGAAAGGGTTTTCTCTTTTCTATTACGAAAGGCTGGATTCAAACCAAATTTTATTAGGCCATTATGATATCGAGCTCACTGTAACCTTTTGGAAGTTCCTTTAGGTTGGCCACTGCACCCTCTATCTCCAACTTCTTACTTGAAAAAGACGACGATGGTTTGATTAACATAGTCTTGATTACCATCCCTTGCGTTATCAACCACGAGGCAAACGCAATCTCTTGTTTTGAACCGCTAAAATCAGACAGCCATACAGTATATGCAGTGAAGTTAACGTCAGAAAACGGTTTTTTCACTTCCCAAAACTGCTTCTTTGTTCTTCCAATAGAAGTTTCAACTTCTGCACTCGGAGCATTGCATTTCTATGGAAAAAGTCATGTATCGGAAATTTAGATAACTAGGTGTGTATTGCTTACAAGCAAACGTTATGAAAAACAGAAACATGGCTACTTCTATTTCTATATACTACCCACATAATTATATATTATTCAAAACATGTAATGAACGGACCTTGAATAAGACCTCAAGTTCTTCCATTTCTCCACGCCATGCAGCTAAGACTTCATGCAGCATCTCAACTTGTTTTGTATTTGCCAAGTCTACACTTACCGACATCGATGAAAATTCACTCAAAAATTCCTGGGACCTGCTCATCATGAATTCATGTCCAATGCTCTTTTTCTCCTAAGATTCATAAATAATAAATATGTCAAGGATATCACGTTAAGTATAGATCAGCATCGTTTCCTTCTCTATCAAAATACAATGGAATGCAAAAGAAATTAATATATATATATATATATATATATATACGGATATACCTGATCTGGGCATGATATACTATAACTGGTGTGAGCATATATTTTTCCTGTAGTCCAATAGTTTCTATGAAACTGGAGTCTAGGATTCTCAAAGACAACGTTCTCTCTCTCACACCAGAGAGATCCAATGCTGAGGATGTCCAAATTTGGTGTAGACACTTCAATGCCATCAATTTTATAACAGGATAGATACAAGAACTTTAAGTTGCGGTTCTCAATTTTCAGAAGACCTCTTCCTTTGTCGCAATTGATAACTACTACAAGCACTTCGAGAGAAGGGCAAGACATGAGGACTGCGTTAAGGACTCCAGCCTCAGCCAAAATGCCAGTGAGTTCTAGATTCATTAGATTCCCACAGTTATTGAAAGAAAGTGGAGTTTTTATATGATACCGACCTAAGTGTAGTGATTTCAGGTATGGATGGGAAAATGAATTTGGAGGCAAGTCGAGTGTGACGGGTTTTGTGTTAGGTCTAAAAGGGCACAGATAGTTTATAAGTGTGAGATGCTTGATGTGTTTCACATGAATCAATGATCTAATCCAAGCCTCGACCATCCTGTTTTTACATTGGTATGAGTAATAATAGATTGTGCATCTTTCCAAATGGCCGCCACGGTGATCGTTTATAACCTAAAAGGCCAAAAAAGGATTTAGGACAAGTATGTTTTTAGGTGGTAAAAACAAAACAAACACAAAGTAAACCAAGTTATTATGGTGGAAAAAAAAAATCGTTGTACACTTAGAGAAATGAAAATGGTGGATTTAATATATTTCTCTAAAACATATTACGATTTGAAGTGAAAGATAGTGGAAAATAGTGCAACTAATTTCGCAAAAACAAAAAAAAAGTTTATTTCTCTACTAATTTCAAGAGAGAAGGATGAACAAAATTATGCTTCTATCACCCCTATTTCACTTCTCTCTAATCCATTTATTTTTACACCACAAATTCCTGTAATGATGACCATTTATGATATATGGCATATTAATGTCGGATTTCACAAAATCTGGTTTCATTTATAATGGTTGTCATAAAATTCCATACTAAGTATACATCTCTCAGAATTAGGATCAGCATTTCATTTCCAACGGAAAGAACTCACTGATCATCAGATCATAGAATATTTGAAAATCTGATTGTTTCGCCCTTAAGACATTTAACCTTTATTTTCGTAACAGAGAATCAAAATAAACCCAGTAAAACACAGTATAATAACAACACAAAACATGTTTTCTCAAATAAATAGGAGTCTCCCTTTTTTTCTGAAGTCATGTACTTTGATTGCAAACCAGGTTGATTTAGGGTTGTGTACTATAAGAACAACCTAAGTTTATAGGCCAGATCTATATGTGTAATTTCTTTATCCAAAAATCCATAAGAAAAAACTACTGAGAAAAAGAAATAGACCTTGGTCATCGATCTAACGGCATCATTATCAATAACATGGGGCAAAAGAGTTCTGAATTTGGCCAACTTTCGTAGGTCCAAGAAGAGATGTGGCATCTCCTTCCACAAATCCACCCATCGACATGATAGAACACTTGTCCTCACAGCTTCTTGGATGGACAGTTTTGATAAGATCTTATGCAATACCTCGTCTGGGAGTCTGCTGATTTGATCATTGGCATTGATCGCATCAACACTACTTTGTCTCTTCATGGATCGCTAAAGAAGGAGAGAGGAGTCTTTTGTGAAGAACATATACACACAAAAAAAAAGAGATTTGTATTTTTGACTTGAGGTTCTTCACTTGTTAAGCGAGCTGAGAATGGATGTTTATATATGCATATTGTAGTTAATTACTAGGAGATAAAAAAGATTAATTAGAAACAAATAAATATTTGGGGTTATTGTCTGAAAATAAAATCCTAGTTGATTTCCATTTGGTCAAGTAAAATTATTTTCCTCTAACACCCCAATGGAAACAAAATAAAATATAAAAGATTGTTTTCCCTCTTGGCATGTATTTACCAAATAAAATTTCTTTTCTCTAAAAAAAAAAGAGGTGAAAAATAAAAATTAATTGATCTGCTCAAAGTTTAATCCCTAAGCTACTCTGCAAGAGCACAGATGTGCAGTTGTAGTATGTAGGGGTCGAACCACAGAGACGAGAGATCACTCAATAAACCTTATAGAGATCGAATTACGCTAAGCAGAAATATTGTAAATAAATAGCAATGCAACAGAATTAGACTAAGCAGCAATAAAAACGGTTTGTAAGATTCAGATGGATGGAGATTAGGTCTAGGGCGTTTCTCAGGAAATCAATGCATGCAGATCAATCGATTAGTCAGGGTTCAGGTTTAAGCACAGTTTTTGAACTCAAATCTTGAAATTATAATTAACCAACTTCCGTTGCGAGAATTATCTAAGTCTAAATCCTAGAATTCCAAATTCCTTTGCAAATCCTAAAGACATAAACCAGCTTTAATGCTCAAGTTCGATGTTCACAAAGTATCTAAACCAAATTCCTTTGCGAATAGCTACTTTGCTCACCCTAGGTTCTTTCCAGTTATTCAATTACACTTCCGTGTCAATCAATTAACCTAAGATCTAAGTTCTAGGTGGCCAGTCCAGAATTAGCTTTAAGAATAACCTATGGTGAAGAACTAAATAGATTATGAACCCTAACTAATCAATCAATCCAACATCCAATGAAATCCTTTAAGAGAACCCTAAACCTAACAAGCAAACTACTCAGACATGAAGATTGAAGCAATAAACATGAATGAATAGATTGCAGAAAACAGTAAATAGATTAATAAACAGGGGTTCGAAATCTTCTCTCTCCGGAACAGAGTTTTAGACTTGTCTCCCCAAAAGCTCTCAAAAACAAAAGTTCTCTCTCAGAAAATCTAAGGTATCGATATATGGTGGCTAAAAACCCTATTTATAACTTAAAAACACGTTTTGGGCTTCCTTGTAATTATTGGAGACTTTTGGGCCCAACTCCTTCTTCAAACAGGAAACAAAATCACGTTTTCCTTATTTCTGCAACAAGTGTCGAGCGTCACTCTCCATGGTGTCGAGCGACACTAAAGCACAAAATCCATACTTGACGAATTTGATCCTGATTAAGCTCCAAAGTGCTACAAAGTCTCCAGTTAAGCTCCAAACGTACCTATGACCTGAAAAGACTCCAAAAGACTCGAAAGACACTAAAAAGACTCTATAAATAGGACTTATACCATGGTTAAAAACCATAAAAACTATGATATATCAACTCCCCCAGACTTAGCATTTGCTTGCCCTCAAGCAAACAGAACACCAAATAAGAGAAAGAGGTTTGAAAACACGGAGACTCAACCTTTCATTGGAACATCGCTTTGACCGATCACCCTGCAACTCAACTACTGCTTCATCATTCCAAATCGAACCACCATGTACTTCTCCGCAGACATTCACAGCTTCCCAGATTAAGTCCAAAATTCCACAACATTGTCCATAAACCCTCATCGCAGGATCTCACTGATGATTCAGATGCCAAGAACCTTCTAGACTCTTTCCCGTACTATACTCAAGCAAATCAGCCATACAAACTTTGGTACTTTTCTCTCCCCCAGACTTGTTCTTTTCGCACATTCATCATCTTTTTTCTTCTCTTTTTTATGGCACATACTCGATAAGAGTAAAGCTGCGAGTACTGATGGTGTTTGCCATCAACTCCCCGAGTTGTCCCCTTACCTTGTATCAAAGGTTTTCAGCGAATAGTGGGGTCATGGGAAACATTCCTACCCCTCACTTCCTTCCTTTGTGTGATCATTCCAACTTAGAAGTGAAATAATGGGATCATTGGAAACATTCCTAGCCCTTCACTCCTAATCGAGAATCATCTCAATCTTTTTGCCCTTTTTCTTTCTTTCTTAGCTCGTCACAAGGGAGAGAAATCACTTCATTAAATTTCACACAGGCTTTCATTGATCAAGTACGAACGAGGAATCAAGCTCTAAGGCATCAGTCACATCAACGAGTTAAAAGTGAAGTTCAGAACTTAGCTCAGGTTAGTGGATTCTGTTGGAAACATGGACGCCTCTAGTCAGCTGGTCAGCCTTTGGATTTTTCATTAGTCGGATGTAGACTGAATCTGCAGCAGTGGTCACTTAGATGAAAGGTCAGCACAATAATTCCAGGAAAAACATCATAATCTCCAACAAGTTTTGACTCAAAAACGTTTTGACACAACTGACTCTTAAGAAAAACAGACACAATGTCAGCAACTACCTCCCCCAGACTTGAATAACACTGTCCCCAGTGTTAGCAAATCCGAAGTTGGCGAAACAAAAGAAAAGAAACAGAGAAACGCAGGAAAAACAGAGAACTTACCTGGCTGCAATGATGGTGTCGCGCGACACTGATGATGGTGTCGTGCGACACTTTTTCTCTTCGTACCAAATTGCAGCAGACTAATCCGAATTTCTGGTTTGACTCCGGTTTCCTGATTTCCTAATTTTTTTTTTTTTTGACAGAAGCAAGTGACAAGCGACACCAACGGTGGTGTCGCTCGACACCAACCTCTGTTTCACCTGAGACACGAAAAAGAAAAACGAAAATCAACTGAAACAAAAAGACTTATTTACAGACTCACCAGTGGATTGCCTTCCACCAAGCGCTTGTTTAAAGTCATTACCTTGACTTGATGGTGATTTAGGCAGGAGGTGCACCATCCAGAGGCACGATATGTCCATCTGGAATCTCAGCTTTGGCCCAGTAGTGCTTCACCCTTTGTCCATTCACTGTGAACTCTCTGCTACCATCTGGTGTGAGGAGGAAGATGGCACCATAGGGGCGAACCTCTTTGACTATGAAAAGATCTGACCATCGAGAACGAAGTTTACCAGGAAACAATTGCAAACGAGAGTTATACAGAAGTACCTGATCATTCGGTTCGAATTGCCTGGAGAGGATTTTTGCGTCGTGATACGCCTTGGTCCTCTCCTTGTACAGCTTCGAATTCTCATAGGCATGGTGCCTGATTTCGTCCAACTCATTCAGCTGTATCAGTCTCCTTTCTGCAGCAGACTTGATGTCGAAATTCATCAGCTTTATCGCCCAGGCTGCCTTGTGTTCGATCTCCACTGGAAGGTGACAGGGCTTTCCATAGAGCAGGTGGAAAGGTGTGGTGCCTAGAGGTGTTTTGAACGCTGTCCTGTACGCCCAGAGTGCATCGTCCAACTTCGCAGCCCAATCCTTTCGAGTTTTACCCACTGTCTTCTCCAGAATCTCTTTGATCTGTCGATTCGAGACTTCGACCTGTCCACTTGTCTGAGGGTGATAAGGAGTTGCAACTCAATGATGAACTCCATGCTTCCTTAGGAGTAAATCTTGTTAATGAAGTGAGAACCACCATCACTTATAACAATTCGAGGCACTCCAAATCGAGGAAAGATGATGGTCTTGAACATCTTAAGAACCACTGAAGAATCGTTGGTGGGACTGGCAATGGCTTCGACCCACTTTGAAACATAATCAATAGCAACCAGGATGTACTTATTCCCATAAGAAGAGGGAAAAGGACCCATGAAATCGATACCCCAGCAATCGAATACCTCAACCTCAAGGATGAAATTCTGTGGCATCTCATGTCTTTTGCTGATCTTTCCTCTCCTCTGACAAGCATCACACTGCGAGATGAAAGCATGTGCGTCGCGAAACATGGTAGGCCACCAGAAGCCTGCTTGAAGAACCTTAGACACTGTTTTGAATGTTGCAAAGTGTCCAGCATATTCGGACCCATGACAGTGAAACAGCACCTCTGGAACTTCTGACTCTGCAATGCATCTTCTGTAAATCCCATCAGAACAGTGCTTGTACAGATATGGCTCATCCCAGTGGTATCTTTGCAGCTCTCTCAGGAACTTCTTCTTTGCATAGCCCTTAAAGTTCTCAGGCTCAGCCTCTGCAGCGAGATAGTTGGCAATATCAGCATACCAAGGGCGTTGGGTGGCAGAGACAGCAGCTGAACTGATTTCAAGAGGTCTGCTTCGAATTTGGGAGTTCTCTGTGTTCGGCTGAGCAAGGTGACGCGCGACACCAGTGGTGGTGTCGCTCGACACTGTTGATATGTGAATATCGACAAGGGACAAAACAGTAATTTAGATCGGAAGCTTGGTTTTATTAGATTGAGTCAAGGCGAAATACAAATGAGTTCGGTTATTTCGATAGGTAATAACGAACTGAGACTTAAAGCGATTAAGAAACTATCGTAATGAGTTCTAAATCTCTAAGTCTTCTTGGAATCCCTCCCTTTGCTCTGTGTCGATTCGTCTCCCTTTATATATATCTCCTAAGTCGGTCTTTAAGCACGCCTTAGACGATATGGGACCGAGAGGAGTTTCCTTTTCTCTCGGTTCCTTTCCTTTTCTCTCCGAAGTTTCCTTTTTCCGTTAGGAAACTTTCCTGTTTCGGCCGAGCTCAAGGAAACCTTCCATTCCTCTGAGAGGTTTCCCACCGACCTCGGCCTAATGGGCTATCTTCGGCCCATCTTCGCTCGGCCCATCTTCTCTCGGTACATCTCTTCGTAAACCGGGCTTACGGTTCGCCGATCTCAGTTTGTACCGGAGAAAACCAGGGTGCGGTTTTCACCTCCAACAGTTAGCCCCCCCTCAGTTCGGTGAAAGGACGTGACTTTCAGTCGAACTCAATTCTTCGGTTATTGGATCACAAACTGAGCTTGGTAATTGCTGTCGTTTCGCATTTCCGGACGTTTCGCGCCTATCTTCAATGAGGCGCGTGAATTACGGGATATTTCGCGAAAATCGAGGAACCCTCGATTCCCACTGTGTATAAAGGGCAAACTTCTTCTCGCATTCATTATTCTCGCCTCAAGCATATATAAGGTACGCTGCTCTCCCTTCTCTCTAGATTTCATTTCTCTCTCTAGTTTTTGTTCTTCGTTTTCTCTCGTTTCTTCAACTCTCGCCGCCGCGAACTCTTGATTTTTCCGAGCAACCTTCAAACTTTCCGGTTGATCTTCAAACTGTTCTTTATTTCCTTCAAATCTTCTTTCCCAAACCCTAAAATGTCTTCCAGCTCTTCGGTTAATTCTTCCTCGAATAAAATTCTTCCGGAAGACCACCGTGAGTCCTCGGAGCCGAGCTCCTCTTCTTCAAACCCTCAGCAGTCAAGTTCATCACGGGAAGAAAGCAATCTTCCCCAATTAGTTCGTAAGAACTCTAAATCTGCGGAAGCTAGCAGCAGCCGTGCTAGAGTCAGAATTGAAGCTACCGAAGATCTGACTGCAGAGGCTCGCGAAACGGTGGCTCGGGCTGGACCGAACGTTGATGCTAACACCCCTGAGATCGAGGAGATCGAGGAGGTCGAGGAAGAATTTCAGGGGGAGAACGTTGCTGATACTGAAGTCGACAACATTGAAGCGGTTATTCATGCTTCGCCACCACTTCCGAGGCGGAAAGTAGTTCGTCCCGACAACGTGCCCTCTTGTTCCCTTTCTCCTGGTGCCGTTCGAGCCGTGCTCGAGGCAAACGGTCTTGCGGACAAGATTATTTTCATCATTCCGGAGGCTAGAGATCGGCTGTGGGACGTTCCCGAAGGCTTCCTTTGCGTCTACCTGACGTACTTCACCCAGTGCGGGCTTTCTTTCCCCATTCCCTCTCGCCTACTGGGATACTGCAATCGGCGCGGCGTAGCTCTCACACAGGTGATGCCGGCCTCAATAACGAACTACGTTGGGTTCGTTTCCTTATGTGACGAGCTTGGCGAAGTCCCATCGAGTCAAATTTTCGAAGACCTCTTCTCGGTCAATATCCATAAGTCCAAGGAGTGGTTCTTCGCCGCCAATGCCAAGCCAAAGAAGAATTTAGTTATGGGACCTAAGCCCAGTAAATTCAACGATTGGGAGTCCCAGTACTTCTATATTGAAATGAACGATCTCACCGTCAGCAATTCTGACATCGCAATTCAGTCGAATTGGAAGATTCCGATTGGTAGATTAGATGATTTCACACTTAGATAAATTTTGACTTTTACTGCTTGCTAACTCGACTTCGTTTTATTTTTGTAGGTCGTCATCTTCCGAGTCTCCTTCTCAACTCCGGACTCACCTCTGAGTTTGAAGAAGCATTCAGCGAAGCCGGTAAACGTCGTTGGCCGGAGGTTTGGGAAGAAATCCTACAACGTCGAGCTAAGAAAGCGGGTATGTTCATCGAATTCTGTCTTTACTCACTTTATTCTGAATTTACTCCGAACTCCTCCTTAAACACATTTTCATTTCAGGCTCTGTTCGAGAACCCAAACCACGCAAGCCGAGAACTCGAGCTAGCAAGCCTCGAACCGCTCCCAAACGCCAATCACTGAAGTCGCGAACTCAACGCTCCCGAGCTGCCAGGATGCTTTCCATTGACGAAATCCCAACTCTCTTCGGTGAAGAGGAAACGGATGTGGCTGAGCCGACCCCAGTCCTTGCTGCTGAACAGACCGAAGTGCAGCCAGAAGAGTTGCCACCTGCTGCGGGCTCACCTGATCAGGTTGATCAGAGGAAGACGAAGAAGAAGAAGTCTTCGAAGAAGAGTAAGAAAGCAGAGGACTCTTCTCGGGTGCAAGATACTCCCGCCGAGCTCGATCCACCGGCAGCTGTGGCGTCGGGCCTCGCGCTCTCGCAAGATCGAGCTGAAGCTTCACACTCCCGAAAAAGGCAAACCAGAGACCATGTCGAGGGCTCTCAAGAGCACGGGCCGGCTAAGAGAGTCCGAGTTTGTTTTGACTACGACGAGGAGACTCCTTTTGAGGAGAACGTAGATGCCTGCGCCGAGCTCTATCATAAGATCTCCTCGGAGGTACCTAGCCTTCCCTCGGTTCCCGAGCTCCGGTTTCCCAACATGTACAAGAGAATCGCTCACACGACTGCTGTGGTAATTTTACTTACCCCTTATAGACTTGGATATTCTTCTAAGTATGACTTCTAATTCCTGTTTCCTCTGTGCAGCTCGCCAATCAGACCAATAACTTGGTCGCTGCATATGAAGTAGCCCTGTTCGACGAGCAAGTAAGGGTCTCCGAGCTCGAAGAAAGGATAGCCAAAGCAGAGGAGCGTCTCGCCACTGAGCTCCGAATCAACGAAACTCTGCACTCTCAAGTTGACTTGCTGAAAAAGGAGAGTGCAGAGCTGAAGGCGGTGAAAGACGAGCTCACCGAGGCCCAGAATTTACTCTCTAAAGAGTTCGAGAAGGACAAAGGGCGGCTACAAGGTATGGTGGCGCACTGGAAGAATCGAGCTAGGAGCGTTCACGCAACGGCTTGCGAACGCCTTGAGAAGGTCATTCGGAGTTTGGACGATGCTGACAGGGCTCGGAAGCCGTACTTGGTCTACAACCAGCTCACCGGGGTCCTCGGTTTCATCAAGCAGTTGCGGAGGAAGGGTCTGTACGAGGTCCCGCCAGAAATGGTTGCGGATATTGAAGCAAGGCATGCCAAGGCGCTGGAGGACTTCAAGGCGATCGATGCTTGCGTGCTCACTGAGGAGGACAAGAAGATGTCTCCGTTCGTAGAGGAAGATGACATTCCGGTCGTAAATGTGACCCAGAGCGCGCAAGATCCTGCGAGGGGCGAGCAGTTCGGCTCAAACGAGGACATACTCAACGCTGCTGCCTCGAAGACCATCTAATCTCTTCCTATTTTTCTTTTACTCTTCGAACTTAACTGCCCTTGCATGGGTTTCTTTTTGTAATTCTAATTCCGAGCCCTTGGTGGGTTCTGACTCTATTTGCCTCTCGGGGCTTTTTTATTTTAGAAAGACCTTCGGCATCTAACCTTCGGTTTAACTTTATGTCGTCGTTAAGATTTGCGGTTAATGCTAAAGTATTAGATCGGTATATAGTAGATATTCGAACGTGATTATTATCTTTTGATAGCGAATTGCGATAATTCGGCTTACGTTTTGCGAGTGTTGTGAACTCGGCTTACGGTGCGAATCTGAGGAGTTCGGCTTATTGTGCGAGCGTATGAGCTCGGCCTGGGGAACCCAAGTGAATCGTTTCGTACTGGAAGAGTGAATTAGATTCGAACTCCTGTAAACGCACGAAACGAATTCAAGGTTTTTCTAAGTCGAACCTAAGTATGCGAGATGTGCTCGGCTTATTGTTCTTGGTGACTTAGAAATTTAACTGCGGGACTGGGCCCGGCTTTTGATATGTGGCTTAACCACGACACCATGTGGGTGCTCGCGAGACGGATCTCGGCTTTTAAGTTTGCATTCATGTGGAATGCTATCGAACAACTGGCCAGGAAGTCGATGTAAAGACAAGGAGTTCGGTCCCTTGTGATTTCGAACTAACACTTTGTCATATCATGACAATAAAATTTTATTGATGTTATAGCTGGACTCGGTAACGAGCTGCCTATGTACCCTTTAAAGGGATCAAGCCATTCGTAGTTCTAAGTACGAAAGGGGTTTTCGCTCCGACTAAGTAGTTCGGAGGCTTTTTTATTTTTTTTTATTATTTTTTTTTTTTGGCGCTTCGAAACGAACTAGTAGTAGTATCGTTTGAGATGCATCGAGTTCCAAGATCGCGGGATCGGAGTTCCGTCTAACTTCATGAGTTGATAAACGCCGGGCTTAACAACCTTCATAATCTGATATGGTCCTTCCTAGTTCGCGCCAAGTTTTCCTGCATTCTTCTCTTCAGTGTTTTGATAGACTTTACGAAGTACGAGGTCGCCGTCTTCGAAGTGACGGCCCTGATCGGGATAGTTCGCCGAAGATCAGGATCGGAATTAGTCGTGAGTGCGGCTAAGGCGTCGGCAGTTGCATTCTCGTCTCGAGGTATCTTTGTAAGCTCGAAGGTGGAGAACTCTGAAGCAATATCCTTAAGAACTTTGAGATATGCGTCCATGCGGTCGTTCTTGGCCTCGTATTCGCCGTGAAACTGGTTGGCTACGAGTTGAGAATCGCAATAGGGGTGTACGTGCTCGGCGCCGATACCTTTAGCGAGTAGTAGTCCGGCAATCAATGCTTCGTACTCGGCTTCGTTGTTGGATGCCGGGAAGCCGAGCCGAAATGACTGCTCGATTACTTCTCCTTCGGGTGATTTGAGACGTATTCCAACTCCGGATCCTTTATGGGATGATGAACCATCGGCATGAAGAATCCAAGGTTGTACGACCAGATTATCTTCGACGAGCTCCGGTGGGAGTTCGACCAAGAAATCTGCTAGGACCTGAGACTTCGTTGCCGTTCTGTTCCGGTATTCGATGTCATATTCACTAAGTTCGATAGCCCACTTAGCGAGTCGTCCGGAATGACTTGGGCTATGAAGGAAAGTGCGAAGAGGGTGATCGGTCAAGACCACGATTGCGTGAGACTGGAAGTACGGGCGTAGTTTCCGTGCAGAAATAACCACGGCAAAGGCGAACTTCTCCAAAGTCGGATAACGATACTCCGATCCGTCGAGGGACTTGCTCGTGTAGAAAATTGGTTTTTGTTCGCCGCGATCTTCTCGAACAAGAACGCTGCTAACTGCGAACTCCGAAATCGCGATGTAAAGATAAAGTGTCTCGCCGGTTTCTGGTTTGGATAGAACTGGCGGAGTGGACAGATATTTCTTTAGCTCGGCGAAGGCTTCTTCACACTTCTCATTCCATTCGAGGTGCTTGTTACCGCGGAGAAGTTGGTAAAAGGGCAAGCACTTGTCCGTTGATCTAGATATGAATCTGTTAAGCGCTGCAATACGTCCGGTAAGTCGCTGAACTTCGCGTTTGGTTGTCGGCGAGGGGAGCTCGAGAATAGCGGCGATCTCCTTCGGATTAGCTTCAATGCCTCGCCGTGTGACGATATATCCGAGGAACTCTCCAGATGTTACGCCGAACGTACACTTAGTTGGATTAAGCTTCATACCATATTGATTCAAGATATCAAAGCATGTGCGAAGATGGCCGACGTGCTCGGAAGCGATGAGTGACTTTACGAGCATATCATCGATGTAGACTTCCATAGTTCGTCCGAGCTGGCTCGCGAACATCCGGTTTACCAGTCGTTGGTACGTTGCTCCAGCATTCTTCAGGCCGAATGGCATGACCTTGTAGCAATAGATGCCACGGTCCGTGATGAAGGATGTCTTCTCTCGGTCCTGCGGATGCATGAGAATCTGATTGTATCCGGAGAACGCATCCATGAATGAGAGTAGTTTGTTTCCGGCAGTTGCTTCCACAAGGCGATCGATATGAAGTAACGGAAAGCTATCTTTCGGACACGCTTTATTGAGGTCGGTGAAGTCGACGCAAATTCTCCATTTACCATTCTTCTTTTTCACGACCACGGGGTTTGCCAACCAATCTGGATACTTAACTTCGGTGATAGATCCAGCTTTGAGTAAGCGCTCGACCTCGTCGTTCACGGCTTGCGCTTTCTCTGGCCCGAGCTTTCGGCGTTTCTGCTTGATAGGCTTGTACGTCGGATCGATATTGAGCTCGTGGCACGCGATCTGCGGGTCAATCCCGGGCATGTCTTCTACCGACCAAGCGAAGGTTGAGGTATGCTGTTTCAGGAAACGAATGAGTGGTTCACGGATGACTGGGTCGAGCTCGGCACCAATTCCAACTTGACGCTCTGGCCTGAGTTCGTCAATGCTAACTTGAACGATCGATTCCTGCTTAGGCTTTGTCTTTTGGACGATGAGCTTGTCAGTTGGTCCGAACGAACTAATAACGCAAGCTTGGTTGGCCGAGTGGAGTCTGCACTCATTTATGTAGCACGATCGAGCAACGGCTTGGTCTCCTCGGAGTGTGTACACACCGTCGGGGGTCGGGAACTTCAAGCATTGATGGTACGTCGAAGCGACCGCTTTCATTGCGTGCAGCCATGGCGTACCGAGAATAGCGTTGTAGATTGCCGGTTTGTCGAGGATAAGGAACTGGATCATCTTTGCGATTCCGCCGACGTAGATTGGGATTATGACAGTGCCGATCGTCATACAATGTTCTCCATCAAATCCGGTAAGTGGCTCGATGAACGGATCAATCCTATCCGACGCCAACTCGAGCTGGTCAAGTGCTTCCTTGAAGATAACATTGACCGAACTGCCAGTATCGATCAGAATGCAGCTAACTTCGACGTCGTCGAGGAGTAGATCGACAACGAGAGCGCCATTATGCGGCTTGTGAATTCCGATCGTGTCAGCCTCGGTAAAGACCAAGGGCGCTCCCTTCGGCGGATCCTGCGGGGTTTTCAGTGTGCTAGCGGCTTGTTTGCTGTATTCCTTGATGGCTCGAACGGAATAACTGCAAGCTTCGATGGCCCCCATTATCATGTTGACACGTTTTCGCGCCTTAGGAGCAAGATTCTCCGGAGCTCGGTCATCGCGATTCCGTTTCTGTTGCTCAGACAAAGCAGGCAGATTCGGTGGCGGTGGTGGTAGTGTCGGTAAAGCCGGTGGAGTTGGTGGATCTTTGGCGAGTGCTTTCTCGAGATGTTCGTTGTTCGGTCGAGGCATCGAGAGTTGCCCACCGCTCTTAAGCGTGTTTGAGCGTCGGAGTTCGTCGACCGAGATCGGCTCCTTGCGATACAGGCCGAGTAGATATTCTCGCAAATGCCTGCATTCTTCGGTGCTGTGGCCCCTACGGTTATGGAATAACGACTCGTCTTGGTCTTCTTCACCGCGGACCCATTTATTATTCCACTGCTTGCTTGGTTGTTGGATTGCGTTAGCATAGAGTTTCTTGCGGTTCTCGTATCCTCGACCGTATCCCGACTGCGGCTCGTTAGTCGCGGGTTTCAGACGTTCGGGTTGTTTTGTTGAGTGACTTTGCTCGTACGCAGCTTCTTCTTCTTCTTCAGCAATGTAAGTATTAGCTCGGTGTAACGCATCTTCTAACGTCTGCGGTGGGTTATGCGTGATCGCGCTTCGGAAACTGGTCTTTATCCGAGCTCCTTTCTGAAGGCATAAGAGAGCGGCTTCGTCGATAATCGTGCAGTTGGCGACGATTGCCTTGAAGCGCTGGATGAAGTCGCGAAGGCTCTCGCTTGGTCCTTGAGCTATTTGCCATAGCTCGGAGTTCTTGGTATTCTGTCCAATGAACATGGAGAAGTGCTTGACGAAGGCCGTCGTTAACTCTTTGTAGCTGTCGATTGAATTGGCTTCGAGCCGTGAGAACCAGTCGAGAGCTACTCCTCCCAGACTTTCCACAAATAGTTGGCACTGAACCGTGTCTCTTTATTCGGCAGACTTAAACTGGTATCGGTTCATGCAGATACCGAACGATGTCAGGAAGTGTCGAGGGTCAGAGTTGCCCTCGTAGATTTTCATCTTCAGTTTCTCCATGTGCTTGACCGGCGTCCCTGCGATGCGCGATGTGAAAGGAGTCTTCTGTGTTTCCTGAATGACGCGCTCGATCTCCGGAGCCGCGCTTGTGGCTTGATGTATTTTTGAGGTGATATCGCGAAGCTGTGCTTTCATCGCTTCAAACTCGGCGTCTCGGCTTAAATCCGGTGCTGGTGGGTTTGCTGACCCGACCGCGGCAGACCTCATAGTTCCGGTTGGATCTCCGTCGGCATTGAGATCGTCAATGATGTTCCGAACTCGGAGAGGAGTTCGTGTCTGACTGAGTTCGGCGATCTGTGCCGCCATCTGACTGAAACGTTCCTCGCTCCTTTTGTTGATGGCTTCGAACTGAGCAGTGAACATTTGGAGTAACAGGTCGGTTACGGCTGCGGGAGTTTGCTCGGTAGCAGTTCCGGCGTTTTCTCCAAGAGTTCCTCCCGTTTGCCCTGTTTGGGCGTTGATGTTATTTCCCCTGAGAGGGTTTTCTTCTTCGTGAACGTTGGATTGGTCTGCCATCGCTGATTCAATCTTTCCGAAGTCCGATCTAAAATCTGAGATATCTGTTTAAAGCCTCCTTCCTGGCGCGCCAATTGTTGATATGTGAATATCGACAAGGGACAAAACAGTAATTTAGATCGGAAGCTTGGTTTTATTAGATTGAGTCAAGGCGAAATACAACTGAGTTCGGTTATTTCGATAGGTAATAACGAACTAAGACTTAAAGCGATTAAGAAACTATCGTAATGAGTTCTCAATCTCTAAGTCTTCTTGGAATCCCTCCCTTTGCTCTGTGTCGATTCGTCTCCCTTTATATATATCTCCTAAGTCGGTCTTTAAGCACGCCTTAGACGATATGGGACCGAGAGGAGTTTCCTTTTCTCTCGGTTCCTTTCCTTTTCTCTCCGAAGTTTCCTTTTTCCGTTAGGAAACTTTCCTGTTTCGGCCGAGCTCAAGGAAACCTTCCATTCCTCTGAGAGGTTTCCCACCGACCTCGGCCTAATGGGCTATCTTCGGCCCATCTTCGCTCGGCCCATCTTCTCTCGGTACATCCCTTCGTAAACCGGGCTTACGGTTCGCCGATCTCAGTTTGTACCGGAGAAAACCAGGGTGCGGTTTTCACCTCCAACAGACACTAACGTTTCTCCAATTCGAAAAGCCTGCAATTCTTCGTCAAACCTGCTCTGGAACTCGGTTTCCACATAGTATACATTCTCTTCTGGCAGGAAATCGTCTATGGGTATGTCGTCTTCAACCCTGATGCGTGAGAGATGGTCTGCCACACCATTCTCAACACCCTTCTTGTCCTTGACCTCAATTTCGAACTCTTGAAGGAGTAACACCCATCGCAGTATTCTCGGCTTTGCATCCTTCTTCTGCATCAAGTATTTGAGTGCAGAATGATCTGTGTGCACAATCACCTTCGATCCCACAAGGTATGGTCGAAATATCTCAAAAGCAAAGACCACAGCCAACAGCTCCTTCTCAGTAGTAGCATAATTCCTTTGAGCATCATCCAGAGTTCGACTGGCATAGTAGACTGCATGAAGCTAAACACATCACCTCAAAACGCAAATTCCAGTCAGGAGGTTGTACGATAGGGGCGCTTATCAGAGCATGTTTGATCTGTTGGAACGCAGCAAGACACTCATCTGAGAACTCAAACTTAGCATCCTTGCATAGCAGAGCAGTAAGAGGACGTGTGATAGATATAACTTTTTATGTCTCAGGGCTATCAATCCCCTTTGTCGAAGTAGCACAAAGAGGTATCAATCCAGACAAGTCAACGAGACACTAGACTATGATGTTTGTTCATTTAAGTCAAGACAAAAGGTGAAGGTTTCGAACTAAGCTAAGTGACTAACGATTAAGCATGAAAGGTAAAGCAAATGATTAGATCTAAACAGAGACAGGATGCAAATAATAGCTCAACAATTCAGATGATGATAATATGCAATAAAGCAAGGGACTTTAGACGAGATACTTGACTCGGGTGCTTCCAAGTTCAACTAGTTGGTTAATGAATCAAAACATCAAGCGGTTTCATTTAATTTTGAACTCAAGGCATGTTAATCTTCTCATGAAAGTATTAAGCATCTAAATTGATCCTCCTTCATACCAAAAATGTCTTTTGAGAAGCATCGAATCAATCAGCAATAAGAATCAGTTCAAAAATGTCATTTAAGAGAACAAACTATCACTCTCGCGATGAAAGACTCTTAAACCCTTAACCGAGTGGTTCAGACATTTCTACAAACACTTTTGATGCGAGATATGTCTCAGATCTGAACCTCAAGTGATGTGCTTGGATCCAGCCTAGAGATCTCGTCGGTTAAAGAATGAAACATGCAAGACTAGACACCTAAACCCACTAATCTACCTTGAAAGCACCCTAATCTACTCATCTAAAGCCGCTTAAACGACTACTCACTAATCATAACGAGCTCACTAAGTCCTTTGCAAGACGTGTAGCTGGTCATGATGAGGAGTTTAATGTTAGATGATAAAAGAAATAAAGAAAGAACAAGATTTTTCATGCAAAAACGAGATATCGGATTAGAATCATCAAGTTTCACCAAAGAGGCAAGTTCTTAAAGCTAAAAACAGATAAGAGATGAGATGATTAGGTTTTTAGTCTCAAAATGTATATATAGCAAAGGTAAAGTGTCGCGGGTCAGCCCGGAACAAACCGGGTACTGAACCGCGTTCTTGGGCTGATGGGTGAGTGCCACGGTGTGTCGGAGAGTGAAGCCGAGGTCTTCATGTCGAGGAGCGCACGTGAGTCCAGATCCAAATGAAGATCTCGTGAAGAACACGTCAAGAACATGCATGAACCCTAGTCTTTGATCCATCTTCACGTGTGTGTTCTTGGGCAGCTTTGTTCTTGATTCTGGGTTCGTGACAATGGACCTCGGCATGAAATGCCGAGGCGCTTGGTAGTCGAGGGGTTTGAGCGAACAGGGGCCGGCATGCACGCCGGGGTCATTGCGCCGAGGTGCACGTTCGACACTTAGTCGTTTCCAGCTTCATTTCTTACGTGTGCATGCCTTGATTCCAACGTGCCGAGGCGTCAGCACGAGGCCTAGTTCAGAATACTCCCAAAATATGAGCCTTGACTTGGCCGATGTCGAGGTAATGATGCCGAGCCCTGAGAAAACACTTAGCGCGTACCGCAACATATTTGGGTTCGTATCGACCATGTCACCTCCCGGAAACAGTAACTTTCAACCCACGACTCCAAATGCTCTGAGACCAGTTCCATAGTCAAGATGACTCAATAAGCTCGAACTTTGGTGAAGAAACCGTCGGAGCTTGGGAAGTGGAAGGCTTCCTGGATTTCACATCTTTGAACCGCATTGGAATCACCGGGGAATAAGCTGTTTGGACCGATGTGAACTCCGGAGACTTTATCTTTCAAACCACTCGTCCGAATTTAGCGATCCCAACCGTTCTGAAAAGGTCTTTCAAAGATCTCAAACTTTGATGAAGACCGGGCAAGCTGGTTCGGTCCGGAAAGGTTCCGTCCGCCGTGATCTTTGTACTCCACCGTTCGGTTCTCGGATGCGCGTAATGTTGGTGCATCTTCCGGAAGCTGTATCTTTCTCCCCACTGGTCCGAATTGGATGATTCCAACTGTTCTGGGATATTTGTTTGATTATCTCCAACTTTGCTGAAGACCCCGCCAACTGGTTCGGACCGGAAGGTTCCCCGGATTGCTGATCTTTGAAACGCGCGGACAAGGACAAATTTTGGTCGAGAAAAGCTTCCCGCGGTAAGGAAAATGGCCGAGGGCTGTGTACCGCGGTAAGCTTTTTGGTCGTAAAAATTCCTTCGCCTCGGCCAAAAACTCAACCCGCGGTATTTACACCTGATCTTCGACCCAGGCTGACTTTGGTCGATCGGTACGGACTTTGGTCGGTGCTGAGCGATCGGTAAGCTTTTTGGTCGAGGTTGAACGATCGGTAAGGATTTTGGCCGAGGTTTCTGTCCGTCCGGTACGCGATTTGGCCGAGAAATTCCTCCAAGCGGTTTTCACCATTTTTGACCTTTTTCTTCACCGTCTTCTTCTCTGCTCCTCTTCTTAGGCTCCAAATGACTCCCAAAGCACCTGATAAGGACTTCAAAACATGCAAAACTCTTTGGGACCTAATGCAAGCCCTAAATCCTATTTTCATGCCTAAAGACTCAATTTACATGGGAAAACACATGATGAGGACTCTAAAATGCACTCTAAATGATGTAAAATATAGACATATCAACTCCCCCACACTTGTCCTTTGCTTGTCCTCAAGCGAAGAGAACAAATGAGAGAAAGAGGTTGTAATGCAGATGGAGCTCATATTTCCTTTTTAGAGAGAAGTGATCACAAAGAGAACTTGGATTCATGCTCAAATATGCAACGTAAAGCCATACTCAGATATTCTATAATTAAAGCACAGAATCTCCACAAGTCATTATCACATTCAACTCTTTCACATTCATTAAGCTCGTAACCGGTGAATCAAATGATGCAATGTTCAAATAGGCTGGCTTGGCTAGGGTAAGGTCATGAGACAAAAATGATCTCATCAATATTCAAGCGGGTGTAATGCAACAATGGGATCACTCAATGAACGACCAAACTTTGGCAGAATGCTAAAGGTAAAAAGCAACCGATGCATACAAGGGCAAGACTCATCACACCCCACACTCCACTCAAAGCTTTTCTCACTTGCTCACCCTCTCAAGATCCTCACTCTCTCAATTGCTTTCTTTTCACTAGGGGACTCACTTTTGTTTTGATTTCCAAGTCTTGGTGTTTACCTATTCACACAGCTCTTTTCTTTTACAGCGATTACCTCTTTTCTTTTCTCTTTAGAACACTTGAGCCTTTTTGGCTTCTTTTCATTTCAGAGACTATACTTTTCTTTTTAGAACAACAGAGCTCTTCTTTTCAAATTCAAGACTCGATTCTTTTTCTTCCATTCCCCTAGCTATTTCCACTCTCTCTTTTTCTCTCAGCTCACCTTTTTCCACTCACCAATAGATCTTTTCCCCCACACTTATTTCTCGCCAATACTCTTAGTTCCTTGATGTTGGAACATAACACTCAGTGAGACATGCCCTTGTCGCTCTAAACCTAACACTTTCTGCTAAGTTCGGTCCAAGGTGGCCTTACAATTCACACACAAACATTGGCTAGAAAGAAAGTTGGGTTCAAGGTGAGGGAACCGATCCATGATGCGGATTCAGCTACTTGAGCTAAGGAAAGAGAGTGGTAAAAACAATGATTCTAGCTCAAGTATGTATATCGGTATCCACAAGCCAATTCAAGCAATGCATCAAAAGATATTTACAATTCAAGTTCAGGGTTATCACTTAGTTAGAGTTGAGTGTAATTTAGACTTGCTTCTCGGATTCAAATCGTTTCAAGCTTTACAAGCACAGAATGAGTTTCACAAGCATATTTAGTTCAAGTTCTCGAGTGATTTACTCTCTAGGAAAAAATCTATCATTGCTCCTTGCACTGATGCAATCCTACATGATGCAACCTAGACTCGATCTTAAAATGCGAGATGCAACTAGAATGATGCGGTTTTGCCATATGTACAAAGCTAGATGAGACTCAAGAATGCAAAAGTCAAATAAGAACAAAGAAAACAAGATCAGAAAACACAAAGCTCCTCCCCCACACTTAAACAACACAGTCCCGTGTGTTATAGAAGCGTGTGAGAGAAGTAAAAAGACAAACTAAACGAATGCAGAATGATATACACAAGATGCATATGTACAGGGTTTGAAGTCGATACCTTAGTCAGAGAGGTCTGATCCCAAGTAGTACGAGGGATTTGATGTTGAGCAGGAGGGTGTGGACTGACGTGGCGGGCTGCTATCCGAGGGTTCAGGTAAGAATGCCAAGGCAGGGTTGATCCAATCCTCTTTGCCTGGTGGAAACTCCGGGTTCCTTGCGTTTGAGCTTTCCCCAACCTCCTCTTGTGTAACCGGTGCGGTTGAGGTTGCTGAGTTCTTGTCCGGAGAAGATGGCCGTGTGAGCTGCTTTACCTTCTTCTTTAGGTGCCTTACACAGTCCACCAAAGCATGAATGGTCTTGTCTTGCCACTTACACCACTTTTGGAGAGTGTTCACTCGCAAATACAGCTTCTTGGTGTGGTATTCAGGCTCACCCCACTGATAGATAAGACTTTTAAGGGTCTCAGGGCTATCAATCCCCTTGTCAATGTAGTACAAAGAGGTTTATCAATCCAGATGTGGTGTTAGACACTAAGCTATATGATCAAGTTCTTAATTCAAGCAAACAAGAATAGGTTTTGATTAATCTAGAGACAACTATAAACATAAACAGGTTTAAAGACAAATGACAATGACAAATGATGTGAATATGATATGATGGAGGCATGAGATTCTAGACATGATAGTTGGTTAGGGTGCCTTGGTGTTAAACTAGAAATGCTAATGACAATGATGAGACATGATTCAAATGATTAAGAACTCTAATCTAGGTTAATCCTCTCATGAAGGTATTAACCCCTATACTAATCCATTTTCAAACCAAATTCCCATTTGTGAAACATGAATCAATATGCATTAACAAACAGCTCTTAATGATCATTCAAGCATTTAACAAATCATTCCCATGATGAAAAATTACTTAAACCTCTAACACAACTCTTTCAGGAA
The DNA here is from genome assembly GCF_000478725.1 of Eutrema salsugineum. Lineage (NCBI taxonomy): Eukaryota > Viridiplantae > Streptophyta > Magnoliopsida > Brassicales > Brassicaceae > Eutrema > Eutrema salsugineum. The sequence continues at coordinate 12,326,945 of NW_006256909.1, read as the reverse complement.
TTTCATCAAACACTTTTGGTGCATGAAATTCCCAGAATCTAGATCTCAAGTGATTATCAAGGATTTAGCATAGAGAACAGCTGTTTAGAGAGATGAATCAATGAATCTAGCCCTAAGCACTCCTAATCTAACACTTTAGCACCCTAACCTACACATCTAGAACCTCATTAAGGTGACTACTCACTAATCATACTAATCTCTCTTAAACTTTTGCAAGTTGAGTAGATTAGCATGATTAATGATGAGAAATGGAGATGGAGATGATAGATTCAAAAGAAAACAGCTTTAAACACCCAGATCTCCTTAAACTCTCTTGATTAAACACTCAAATAAAGATATTTCTCTTCTTAATGGAGTCTTTTCACCAAAAAGGCAAGAGACAAAGGGAATAAAACTTAGTTCTCCCCCAAAAAACCCTAAAAAGTATTTATACCTTCTTAAAAACGAACCGGGTCAGCCCGGAACAAACCGGGTCCTGACCCGGCTTTAATGGATAAAGTGGGAAAAGCTGCGGGTCGGTTCAGTATGTCCCAGGCCGCACACCTAAGTCGCAGTAGATGAAGACTTGTCTTGTGAGGCTTGAATCACCTTGTCGGAGCCGCACGCCTATCTAGGAGTAAATTGCGAGTGTTTCTGCGGCATGGTCTCCTTCCTCTCCAACTCGCAGGGCTGAGCCGGTTTCTGGGGGATGTAGAAACTGTGCGGGTTGGTCTCTATTGCACTTAGGTCGCAGGCTCAAGTCGGAGTGAATTCCGAGTGATCGTGCGGCATAGATCCAGGCGCGGATGACTCGCATGCCTAAGTCGCACGATTGTGGACTTAGCATTTCTCTTGCTCGGGAGCTCCAGACCTCTTCCAGTGATAGTTTACCCGCACATTTCAACTCGCAGCATCAGCATTCAGGTGTTCATCTTCAGGCCTGCGGGTTAACCAAGTCGCAAGACCATCTCGCAGCATCCAGAGCAGCTTAGATCACTTCGCATTCCGGAGAGTGTAACTCCTGTGATACTTGTCCGAATTGAATGATTTCGGTTGCAGAAGACAGAGGACTCATTTATCTCCAACTTTTGTGAAGGAAGTTTCAGTGCTTGGGAGGTGGAAGGCTTCCTGGAGGGCACATCTTTGCAGTGCATGTATACGACCAGAGAGAGGCGTCTAGACATGTGTCCATTCCGGAGGCCGTATCTTCCTGCTCATAGATCCGAATTGAATGCTCTTGGACGTTCTGGAAAGAAAACTCAAATGTCTCTGATTCTCATGAAGGACCCGGAAGCTGAATCGGCCTGGAAGTGCACCGTCCTTCGCATCCTTCAGAACTGATCTGCTCGGTCCGGAATACCTGCGAGACAGGGGTTTCTTCCGACGAGCTTATCTCTCTGCTCACGCGTCCGAATTCTACGATTCCAATTGCTATGAGACCGTGCTTCAATTCTCTCCAACTTCTATGAAGGACCCGCCATCTGAATCGGACCGGAAGGCTCCCCGGACAGGTGATTTCTGAGACTCGTTCGCACCCGGAGATTTTGGCCGATATACTTAATTCGCGGTACGTGAAAATGGCCGGTAAAGCTTCCCGCGGTACATGAAAATGGCCGGTAAAACCTTCCTGGCCAGCGAGAATGGCCGATAACCTCCATAGACTCAAGTTTTCCACTTTTTCAAGCTCTGCTCACCATTCCACCTCCTGGATTCATCTTTTCAGCTCCATAATCACCTGATAGACACTCAAAACATGCAAAGACTCATTGGGACCTAATGCATCTCCTAAGTTCTAAAACAAACCCTAGGGACCTAAAATACATGAAATAAAACATGATTTGGAATGATTTATGCAACCTAAATGATGCAAATTATGAACATATCACCCACACGTATGGATCAAAATGATATCGGCCTGCTCCCATCCTTCTCTCAGGGTGCCGTTCTTCTTCATTCTCACATCCGGCCGGGCCGTTCTTGTTTTGAGGTTTGTTAGGTATGGTCTTGGTGCACTTGCGCATTGGTGGGCCGAGAGAGGGGTTGTACAACTGATCCTTGAGGACATAGAAGGAGATGTTACACTGCTTATCAAGCATGGTGAGGCCTCGGTTAGGCAGTAGAACTTGTGTACCGTCCCTGTGCATCAGCGTGAAGTTGTAAACCCATCTATCCCCTGACTTGCCTCCAAAGAAACCGCTTTTACTTAGGTATTGCTCATCAATGAGATTCGGCCTTGATGGTGAATCAGGGAATATGAACCCTTGAGCTCTCAAAATTGTAGTGACAATCCAACCGTTCTGAAGCCTCCTTGCTCCCTTCTTCTTTCTGTCACACCACACATTGTGTCTATAGGTGAGCATTTGGATCGCAAAGAACGCTCCTAAAGACGGTACATGCATTGGCCCTTGGTACTCCTTTTTGTTCTTCATTTGAGTGATGAGCGGCTTAAGTCCAAGTCCTAACAATTCAAGCTCTGCCGTGTGAATGACACCAGGGTTGTATGTAGAGAAGAACGTAGAGGCCAGGACCCGGTTGGTGTATCTGATTGCAGGGTTCCTGATGCAGCTTGTCTTGCTTTTGCCTCCCAAGTAAGGCCCAAAAGATATCGTTTCCCACAACGCGGCCAACTCATCACGAGGGTACACAAACTTGTCAAGCGAGCTTCCATTCCTTTCAAATCCAAATATCTCATCAAGCTCCTTGAAACTGACCTTGTAGTGCACGCCTTCTATGTCAAACTCTATGTGTCCGAATCCTTTGCCATGTAGAGGCTTGGGATCTCTCTTGGGGTAGATGACAACCTCCAAAGTGGCAAGAAACTGTTGTGTGATCCCCTCGTAAGCAACATCGCTCATCATGAAGAATTCGGCCAAGCCCATGTTTTGAAAGATGAGTGTAACATCATCGAGTATCTCAAGCTTCTTCAACAGCTCCATATCAGGGAACCGACCTTGAGCTACTCGTATAGAGTTAAAGTGGTCCAAGTACTCCTCAGTAGTCGGGAAGTGTTCTTCCTCGGGCTCGGTCTTTGGTTCCTTCTTGGCTTTCTTGGCATGGTCGGGTACATGGGGAACTATGGCTCTCAGCTCCTCACCATCGATCTCAGTGGCTGCCTGCTCCCCATTCCTTTTTGGTTCAAGGGTTGGAACCAGAGTGAGCTCGGCGTTCCTTGCTCGCTTGGCGGCTGGCTCACCATCGGATCTCACGGAGGGTTTCTTGCTTGTTCCACCATTGCGTGCTACGGCCACGGCTTTCCCTTTCGTGCTCCTCCTCTGGACCTCATTTTTGTTCGTCTCATGAGTGGGAACAGCTCGGTCGCCGGTCATCTGCAAGACAGATCCTCAAAGAAACCGTTAGAATCAAGTACAACGACAAGCACAGGTTTCTGAAGATAGCAAAGACAGAGCTTTTCTCTAACAAGATCATAGTTATAGCTTTGTCATACATCAAAGAGAGAAGTAAGAACAAGCCAGAACAACCGATTAGAGACAAGTTATCAAGACACTTCAGCTCAAGTACACAAATCATCATTAAGACCGATTCCAAGCGCATTTTCTCAAGAATTTTAAAAACTCAAGAACAAGTGATTTTCAGAGCAAAGACCGGTTTTTCTTATGTTATCTATCTTGATGGAATTTTTAAAATTGTTCCCAAAGGCCGACATGTTCTAAAAGAATCGATTCCACATTTCACAAACAATAAAGCTCGCAAAGAATGAAGGAAAAAGATGAGTTCTTTAAGATGCAAATACCTTTGGGAATCCAAGATTCAAGTTTAGTGGAATGCTTATGATGAATAGACAACACCCTAATGAGTCTAGAACGCTTGGAATCACAAGAAATGGATGAGAAATGAGAGAGATATGTTCGTGAAATGCAGAGAAAAGAGGGAAGAAGGCGAACTCTCGGTTAATGGCTCGGGATGGAGGCTGGTATGGGCGGTGTCGCGCTTTCCAGCTGGCGCTTGGACTGTAGTGGGACTGGTCCCCCCTTCTCCTCCAGCTGAGACCGTTGACCCGCGCCAAAAACAGCTTTGACCGGGCGTTTAAATTCAAATTACCGCGCAAAGGCTTCCAAATGGCGCGACAAGGGGGATGACGTGGGCCGTACGGACTAGAGTGATTTTTCTCGTGTTTTCTTGAGCGGCCTCGACTTGTTCCACCCCGAGGGCATCATGCCGAGTGTCATTTGCTCAAGTTAACCAGAATTTCTCCGCGGCCATCAAGTGTTTCTCCCAGGTCGCGCAAACCCTCTTCTTTGACTTAAGTGTCCCAAGTGTTCATGTTTTTGACCATTCTTGAACTGGGCACCTCGGTGTGCTCCACCACGAGGGTATCATGCCGAGAACACTTGGTGCTGGGGGTTTAAACGGTCCTGCCTTGGTGAAAACTGGTCGCGGCCTCGATCGAGGTTTTAGACCGTTTGAAGTGAACTTTGCCCCTCGGTATAATCATACCGAGGTGTTTACACCGTGGGTCTCTTCCACACTTAGTCATCTCACCTCATAACTTCTTAAGCACGGCCATGGTGAAATTAAGTCGAGGAGTTTAGCTGTGGTTCTCAAGCTATTACTCGGTAAAAGGTGACCGCGGTATGTATATACCAAGGGTCGATACCGAGGCTACGTACACTCTAGGACTTAATTCATCAGGCCGTGTCATTTTCGAGCTTTTTTTCTTATTCTCATCATCAAGATTCACCATCTAACTCCTGAAACACTTAACAAACCCTTCAAAAAGCTTCAAGTAAAAAGAAAAAGAAGATGAAAAACGAAATATTTACAAGGATAAGCTTGGGGTGTCTCCCAAGAGCACTTTGTTTATCGTCACTAAGTTTGACTTTCCATACCTTTTCAGGCTGATTCTGGTTCAAGAAGAGGAACTGAGGTAGCTCCCTCTCTTGTTTCTGATGCCAGGTAGTGTTTTACCCTCTGACCGTTTACTACAAAGCCTTGTCCATCTTTTCCTTTCAAAACAACCGCTCCATAAGGCCTTACTTCAAGAATTTCGAATGGACCGGACCATCTGGATCTCAACTTCCCAGGGAATAGCTTGAGTTTCGAGTTAAACAGCAGAACTTGGTCTCCTTTTTTGAACTCTCTCTTGTGTATCTTCTTGTCATGAAGCGCCTTGGTCCTTTCCTTGTAGATCTTAGAGCTCTCAAAAGCATCCAACCTGATTTCCTCAAGCTCATGAAGCTGTAGAACCCTCTTCTCTTGTGCAGTCTTGATGTCAAAGTTCAGAAGTTTCACTGCCCACAATGCTTTGTATTCCAACTCAACCGGTAGATGACAGCTTTTCCCATAGAGCAAGTTAAACGGTGAGGTTCCAATGGGGGTCTTGTACGCGGTTCTGTAAGCCCACAAAGCATCATCAAGTTTCTTGCTCCAATCCTTCCTAGATGAGCTCACGGTTCTTTCTAAAATAGCCTTTATCTGTCGGTTAGAGACCTCCACTTGACCACTAGTCTGCGGATGATAAGGTGTGGCCACCTTGTGCTTTACTCCATGCTTCCTTAAAAGACTCTCAAGAGTCTTATTGATAAAGTGGCTACCCCCATCACTGATTACTACTCTTGGAACTCCAAACCGTGGGAAAATGATACTTTTGAAAAGCTTTACCACCACTTTCGAATCGTTGGTTGGGGATGCAACAGCCTCGACCCACTTACTCACATAGTCCACCGCGACAAGGATGTACTGATTTCCGTATGAACTCACAAAGGGACCCATGAAGTCAATGCCCCAACAGTCGAAGACCTCGACCTCAAGGATTGGGTTTTGGGGCATCTCATTCCTCTTGGATACGTTACCGTGCCTTTGACAAGCCTCGCATCTCGATACCATATCTTGAGCGTCCTTGAACATAGTCGGCCACCAGAAGCCGCTTTGCAAAATCTTGGCAACCGTCTTGAATGCACCTAGGTGACCACCGTATGCTGAACCGTGGCATTCTTGTAGCACCGGATGGATCTCTTCTTCGGCCAAGCATCGCCTATAGAGATGGTCCTTGTTAAGCACGTAAAGATACGGCTCATCCCAATGATATCTCATCACATCTCTAAAGAACTTTTTCCTCTGATAGGCATCAAGATCCGGTGGCTCTAAACCGCAAGATAGGTAGTTCACAAGATCCGCGAACCATGGGAGGCTTCTTTCCTTGATCGTGTTGGCCTCTTCCACCTCTAAGTAAGACCGTACCAGCATGAGATGTTCCTCAGGTAAAGCATCGTCTATGGGGACCTTTTCTTCAATCCTCAGCCTTGAGAGATGATCTGCGGCCCCGTTTTCTATGCCTTTCTTGTCAAGTATCTCCATGTCGAACTCTTGGAGCAATAGGACCCATCTCAAAAGCCTCGGCTTAGCGTCTTTCTTAGACATCAAGTACCTCAAGGCCGCGTGATCAGTGTAGACCGTGACCTTTGATCCCACTAGATAACTCCTGAATTTGTCAAATGCAAACACAATGGCGAGCATTTCCTTCTCGGTGGTTGCATACTTTTCTTGAGCTGAGTCCAAGGTGCGGCTGGCATAATAAATCACATGGAGTTTCTTATCTTTCTTCTGCCCCAAGACAGCTCCCACGGCATAGTCAGATGCATCAGTCATCACTTCGAAAGGTAAAGACCAATCGGGAGCTTGTACAATTGGTGCACTGATCAAAGCCTCCTTGATCCGCTTAAACGCTTCCTCACACTCTTCATCAAAGATAAACTCCACCTCTTTGCACAATAGCCTAGTTAAAGGCCTAGCTATCTTGGAGAAATCCTTAATGAACCGCCTATAGAACCCAGCGTGCCCAAGAAAGCTTCTTATCCCTTTTACAGAATTCGGAGCTTGTAGGTTCACCATTACCTCGATTTTGGCCTTGTCCACCTCAATTCCCTTCTCTGATACCTTGTGCCCCAAGACAATGCCTTCTTGTACCATGAAATGACACTTCTCCCAGTTCAATACAAGCCTATGCTCCTCACATCTCTTTAGAACCTGAGAAAGATTAGCAAGACATTCAGAGAAAGAGGAACCGTATACGGAGAAATCATCCATAAACACCTCAACTTTCTCTTCAATTAGATCAGAGAAAATGTGCATCATGCATCTTTGAAAAGTGGCTGGTGCATTACACAAACCGAAAGGCATTCTCCTATAAGCATAAGTGCCATAAGGGCAAGTGAATGTCGTTTTCTCTTGGTCTCTTGGATCTATTGGTATTTGGAAGAATCCAGAGTATCCATCGAGAAAACAGAAGTAAGGATGATTGGCTAATCGTTCAAGCATTTGATCAATGAATGGTAAAGGGAAATGATCTTTTCTTGATGCAGAATTCAATTTCCTATAGTCAATGCACATGCGATGGCCGGTTATAGTTCTTTGGGCTATGAGTTCATCCTTATCATTTTTTACCACCGTGATACCACCTTTCTTGGGCACAACGTGCACAGGGGATACCCACCGAGAGTCAGAGATTGGATATATGATCCCTGCCTCAAGGAGCTTTAGTATCTCCTTCTTAACCACCTCTTTGAGGTTCGGGTTAAGGCGACGTTGGTGCTCAATAGAGGACATGGCTTGGTCCTCCAGGTGGATCCGGTGAGTGCATACATCAGGAGAGATTCCTCTTATGTCGGCCAAGGAATACCCTATTGCTTTCCTGAATTTCTTGATTTCATTAAGCAATGCACGTTCTTCATGTTCAAGCAAACTATCGTTTATGATCACAGGGAAAGTGGAGTTCAAGCCTAAGAACGCATACCTGAGCCCTGTTGGTAGAGGCTTGAGCTCAACAGGGGGAGCGTCTGCCTCATTCCAATCGGTATCAAAGCTACATTGGCCCGGAACAGCTTCCTCGGCTTTTTCCTTGTTCTCGCGCGGATTATCATCGGCCTCGATATGAGTTGCCACGGCCATGATATCCCGAGGTGTCTCCTCTGTTTCCATGGACCCCTCGCTGTCTAAAATGTCGAGGCCACTCTTTCTGAGCTCCAAGAACCTAGCCTCAGCTCCAAGTTCCTTCGGTTGGTCCAAAAGTTGCTTGTACACCTCGCTTTCCTCGTTCAAGTACCCGTGCTCGCTTTGTTCACGTGTAAGGACCACTTGTAACGGATCCTCTGCGTTCAACTCTTCCAGGAGCTCATCAGCTAGCTCCTCCATCACTTCCACATAGAAAACCTGACCTCCAATAGTCGGTTTCTTCATCATCTCTTTCACATTGAACTTCATATGCTCGGAACCGATGTGTAGTTCAATCATTCCTCCTCTCACATCTATAATGGCTCCTGCGGTCGCTAGGAACGGTCGGCCCAAGATGATAGGGTCCAATGGTTCCTCGTCCATCTCAAGAACTATGAAGTCCGTGGGGATTTCTATCTCACCGATCCTTAAAGGTAAATCCTCAAGCAAACCCACCGGTAAGCGAACCGATCTATCAGCTAGTATAAGAGAAATCTTGGCCGGCTTGTAACTTTTGTATCCCAATCTCTTCGCCACCGTGTATGGCATTAAGCTCACAGAAGCTCCTAGATCACACAAGCAGTTTGAGAACTTCAAGTGACCTAAAGCACACGGTAAGGTAAAGCTGCCCGGATCGGATAGCTTCCTTGGTATAGACCTCTTTTGTATTATGGCGCTGCATTCATGGCTCAGTATTACCATACCCTGGAGCTCCTTTTTCTTGTTGAGGATCGCATCTTTTAGAAACTTCCCGAGCTGTGGTATAGCTAAGAAAGCATCTATAATGGGTAAGGTGAGTTGCGTGTTCTCCAAGTGTTTCTCAAAGACCGCTTTGGCTTTGTCTAAGATTTTCTTCTTGAAACGCCCTGGGAACGGTATCTTGGGTTGATAAGGTGGTGGTGGAACGTATGGCTTTTCAAGCTCAGTTGTCTTTTCCACCTCTTTTCCTTTGTCCTTGATCGGTTCTTTCTCAAAATCCGCTTCTTTACACGCATCACCTGAGGCTGCCTCCCCCTCTGATTGCTCATTGGCCTCAATGAGCGTAGTCTTAGGCGTTGGAGCTTGTAGTTCTTTACCACTTCTTAATGTAATGGCGTTCACATACTCCTTGGGGTTTGGCTCCGGTTTACCTGGTAAAGCCGGGCCTCGGGATGATGTAGAGGCTTGATTCTGCTTAAGCTCTCTGATATCTTGCTGCATTGTCGCGTGCTGGCTCTCAACTCTTTGTTGACCCTGTAACAGTTGCTGTAATATCACACAGACGTCGTTTCCCATCTGATTCTGACCCGTTCCCTGATGCTGTCGCTGAGGACCCATCGGCTGCGGATTGAACCCTGGTGGAAACTTGTGATGCTGCGGTTGGCTGGTGAAGTTGTTACCCTGAGCTGCCTGATTTTGTTGAGTGTAGCCGTGCTGTTGCCCACTAAACTGTTGCTTGGGCTGGAATGTATTCTGATAAGGAGCCTTTTGAGCGTAGCTTTGTTGTTGTTGCGGAGCAGGGTAGACTTGATCGTGAGGGTTAGCTACATTTGGGTTTCTGTATGAGAGGTTTGGGTTACTGTTGTAGTTGTTGAACCGCTGATACCTCTGCTGGTTCCCTATGTAGTTCAGCTCCTCTTGAGTTAGACCATCTTCGTTTACATTATCAAAACTTGGCCCTTGCTCATCAAACTCGCCTACAAAGTGTATTGGCTTTTGAGTCGCCATCAGAACTTTGTCAAGCTTGCTCTGAAGCTCTCTGATATCCTTTTTCATACGCTGTTCTTCTCCAGAGCCCTCTGTACGGTTTGCTCTATCAAAGTCGTCGCCATAAGTATCATTAGACATGGCTAGGTTCTCGACTAGTTCCATTGCCGCATTGATCTCCTTCCCAAGAAAATTTCCATTTGAAGCTGTATCGAGTTGGTTTCTGATCTTGGGGAGTGCACCTCGGTATAAAGTACTCAAGAGGGATGCCTCTGAGAAGCCGTGGTGTGGGCATTGGTTAGTATAGCTTCTAAACCGTTCCCAAGCTTCGCTAAAGCTCTCGTTGTTGTGCTGCGTGAAGCTTGAGATTTGGTTTCTGAGCTTAGCCGTGCGTGATGTGGAAAAGAACTTTGATAAGAACGCCAGTTTACACTGCTCCCAGGTTTGTATAGAACCCCTCGGGAGGTTCTTTTCCCACTGGTGAGCTTTATCACCGAGGCTGAATGGGAACAAGCGTAGCTTGAAGCTATCTTCCGAGACACCATTGATCTTAGTTAGGTCGCAAACCCGATCAAACTGATCTAGATGCTCAAGAGGGTCTTCTCCGGCTAGACCGTGGAACTTTGAGTTCTGCACCATGTTGAGTAGGGAAGCTTTAACTTCAAAGTTGTTGTTTTGAACCGGTGGAGCTTGAATCCCAGCTCGGTATTGGTGCGCATTAGCTCGGTCGTTCTCTCCAACAAAGACCGGAGGAGGTTGTCTCTGAGCTTGTGGTGGTGGCGGATGAACATGGTGGGCTTGTTGCTCGTTTCTATTAGCTTGTTGTTGGTTTTGCTGAGCAAGCCTTTCGTTCCTCTGAGCATGTTGTTGGTTAACATAAGCTTGTTGTTCATTCCTGCCTGCCTGCGCTTGATTAGCATGAGCCTGGTGTTCGGCTTCGTGAGCCTGTTGCTCGATCCTTTGTTGTTCTGCCATTCCAAGTCGTTCAAAATGCCGTTCCCTCTCGCGAGTTCGCCTCTCAATTCGGTTGATGTTGTCGTCGTACGGTAGAGGCGGTTCTGTGCTCCGAGACCTGGTTTTCATGCACCTGAAAGCAACACAAGAACTTGCAAAGAAGTGAGTAAAACAAAGAAAGGTAAAATCTTGAACTCAAGAACAAACAAGAGACTAATGCTCCGACAAGTTGGCAACGGCGCCAATTGATAGATATAACTTTTTATGTCTCAGGGCTATCAATCCCCTTTGTCGAAGTAGCACAAAGAGGTATCAATCCAGACAAGTCAACGAGACACTAGACTATGATGTTTGTTCATTTAAGTCAAGACAAAAGGTGAAGGTTTCGAACTAAGCTAAGTAACAAACGACTAAGCATGAAAGGTAAAGCAAATGATTAGATCTAAACAGAGACAGGATGCAAATAATAACTCAACGATTCAGATGATGATAATATGCAATTAAGCAAGGGACTTTAGACGAGATACTTGACTCGGGTGCTTCCAAGTTCAACTAGTTGGTTAATGAATCAAAACATCAAGCGGTTTCATTTAACTTTGAACTCAAGGCATGTTAATCTTCTCATGAAAGTATTAAGCATCTAAACTGATCTCCTTCATACCAAAAATGTCTTTTGAGAAGCATCGAATCAATCAGCAATAAGAATCAGTTCAAAAATGTCATTTAAGAGAACAAACTATCACTCTCGCGATGAAAGACTCTTAAACCCTTAACCGAGTGGTTCAGACATTTCTACAAACACTTTTGATGCGAGATATGTCTCAGATCTGAACCTCAAGTGATGTGCTTGGATCCAGCCTAGAGATCTCGTCGGTTAAAGAATGAAACATGCAAGACTAGACACCTAAACCCACTAATCTACCTTGAAAGCACCCTAATCTACTCATCTAAAGCCGCTTAAACGACTACTCACTAATCATAACGAGCTCACTAAGTCCTTTGCAAGACGTGTAGCTGGTCATGATGAGGAGTTTAATGTTAGATGATAAAAGAAATAAAGAAAGAACAAGATTTTTCATGCAAAAACGAGATATCGGATTAGAATCAACAAGTTTCACCAAAGAGGCAAGTTCTTAAAGCTAAAAACAGATAAGAGATAAGATGATTAGGTTTTTAGTCTCAAAATGTATATATAGCAAAGGTAAAGTGTCGCGGGTCAGCCCGGAACAAACCGGGTACTGAACCGCGTTCTTGGGCTGATGGGTGAGTGCCACGGTGTGTCGGAGAGTGAAGCCGAGGTCTTCATGTCGAGGAGCGCACGTGAGTCCAGATCCAAATGAAGATCTCGTGAAGAACACGTCAAGAACATGCATGAACCCTAGTCTTTGATCCATCTTCACGTGTGTGTTCTTGAGCAGCTTTGTTCTTGATTCTGGGCTTGTGACAATGGACCTCGGCATGAAATGCCAAGGCGCTTGGACGTCGAGGGGTTCGGGAGAACAGGGGCCGGCATGCACGCCGGGGTCATTGCGCCGAGGTGCACGTTCGACACTTAGTCGTTTCCAGCTTCATTTCTTACGTGTGCATGCCTTGATTCCAACGTGCCGAGGCGTCAGCACGAGGCCTAGTTCAGAATACTCCCAAAATATGAGCCTTGACTTGGCCGATGTCGAGGTAATGATGCCGAGCCCTGAGAAAACACTTAGCGCGTACCGCAACATATTTGGGTTCGTATCGACCATGTCACCTCCCGGAAACAGTAACTTTCAACCCACGACTCCAAATGCTCTGAGACCAGTTCCATAGTCAAGATGACTCAATAAGCTCGAACTTTGGTGAAGAAACCGTCGGAGCTTGGGAAGTGGAAGGCTTCCTGGATTTCACATCTTTGAACCGCATTGGAATCACCGGGGAATAAGCTGTTTGGACCGATGTGAACTCCGGAGACTTTATCTTTCAAACCACTCGTCCGAATTTAGCGATCCCAACCGTTCTGAAAAGGTCTTTCAAAGATCTCAAACTTTGATGAAGACCGGGCAAGCTGGTTCGGTCCGGAAAGGTTCCGTCCGCCGTGATCTTTGTACTCCACCGTTCGGTTCTCGGATGCGCGTAATGTTGGTGCATCTTCCGGAAGCTGTATCTTTCTCCCCACTGGTCCGAATTGGATGATTCCAACTGTTCTGGGATCTTTGTTTGATTATCTCCAACTTTGCTGAAGACCCCGCCAACTGGTTCGGACCGGAAGGTTCCCCGGATTGCTGATCTTTGAAACGCGCGGACAAGGACAAATTTTGGTCGAGAAAAGCTTCCCGCGGTAAGGAAAATGGCCGAGGGCTGTGTACCGCGGTAAGCTTTTTGGTCGTAAAAATTCCTTCGCCTCGGCCAAAAACTCAACCCGCGGTATTTACACCTGATCTTCGACCCAGGCTGACTTTGGTCGATCGGTACGGACTTTGGTCGGTGCTGAGCGATCGGTAAGCTTTTTGGTCGAGGTTGAACGATCGGTAAGGATTTTGGCCGAGGTTTCTGTCCGTCCGGTACGCGATTTGGCCGAGAAATTCCTCCAAGCGGTTTTCACCATTTTTGACCTTTTTCTTCACCGTCTTCTTCTCTGCTCCTCTTCTTAGGCTCCAAATGACTCCCAAAGCACCTGATAAGGACTTCAAAACATGCAAAACTCTTTGGGACCTAATGCAAGCCCTAAATCCTATTTTCATGCCTAAAGACTCAATTTACATGGGAAAACACATGATGAGGACTCTAAAATGCACTCTAAATGATGTAAAATATAGACATATCAACGTGCAATCTTTCTGAAGTCCTTGATGAAGCGACGATAGAATCCTGCATGACCCAGAAAGCTTCTAACCGATTTCGCAGAATCAGGTGGTGGCAAGCTCGTCATGACGTCAATCTTCGCGCGATCCACTTCGATGCCAGCTGCAGAAACCTTGTGCCCAAGCACAATCCCATCTCTGACCATAAAGTGACACTTTTCCCAGTTAAGGACCAAGTGTTTCTCTTCACAGCGAGCCAGAACTTTGCAGAGATTATCCAGACAGTCTTTAAAAGATGATCCGTAAACTGAGAAATCATCCATAAAGACCTCCATGAAATCCTCAATCATGTCAGTGAAGATGGACATCATACATCTCTGAAATGTCGCAGGAGCATTACAAAGTCCAAAGGGCATTCTGCGATATGCGAAAGTGCCGTATGGACATGTAAAGGTGGTCTTCTCCTGATCATCTGGGTGGATAGGGATCTGGAAAAATCCTGAGTACCCATCGAGGAAGCAGTAGTAGGGATGGCTTGCAAGTCTCTCCAGCATCTGATCAATAAAGGGCAATGGGAAGTGATCTTTCCTGGTCGCTGCATTCAGCTTCCTGTAATCGATGCACATCCTGTGTCCAGTCACTGTGCGCGTCGGAATCAGCTCATCCTTGTCATTCTTCACAACTGTAACCCCTCCTTTCTTGGGAACCACGTGCACAGGACTCACCCAGGCACTATCTGAAATTGGATAGATGATTCCAGCTTCCAGCAACTTCATGATCTCCTTTTTGACGACGTCTTTCAGGTTAGGGTTCAGCCTGCGCTGGTGCTCGATCGACGACTTCGACTCATCCTCCAGGTGGATTCGGTGCATGCACAAGTCTGGTGAGATACCTGAAATATCATCAAGAGAATAGCCAAAAGCTTTGCGATGCTTGCGCAGCTTGCTCAGTAGTAAGGTAACCTCAGCATTGTTCAAAGAAGAGTTGATAATGACTGGATAAGTAGAATTAGAGCCCAGGAATGCGTACCTTAGTCCTGCAGGGAGTTGTTTGAACTCAATCTTGGGGGCTTTCTCCTCACTCCAGTCGGATAACTGTTTCACCTTTGCAGGAGTCTCAAGCTGTTCAATCTGCGATGCTAGCTGCATCACATGCTCGCTAGAGTCCAACATCTTCGAGTAAGATGCTGAAATTTCGTCCAAGTGTTCAGCCTCAGATGCAGATGTGGTCGAAGCTCTCTCAAGTGGGTCTGTAGGCAGCATCTCATGGAGAAATTCCTCAGCGAACTCTGTGAGAGTGTCGACATAGAAGGTCTGACCATCGATTGTGGGCTTCTTCATCAGCTTGTCCATGTCAAAGTTCATCACCAGATCTCCAACATTCAGAGCAATCCTGCCTTTCCTGACATCGATGATAGCACCTGCTGTAGTTAGAAAAGGTCTCCCAAGGATAAGAGGGTCCTTAGGCTCCTCTCCATACTCCAGAACCACAAAGTCAGTCGGTATTATGCAGTCTCCAACCTTGATTGGAACATCTTCTAACACCCCTTCAGGTATCCTTGTCGAACGATCAGCTAGGATGAGGGAGATCCTTGTTGGCTTGAAATCAGTCATGCCGAGATTGACAGCTACCGAATAAGGCATGAGGTTAACACTTGAACCCAGATCACACAGCGATCTCTTAAATCTCTCTGTGAAGATAGAGCAATCCAAGACAAAGCTTCCTGGATCAGACAGCTTCTCTGGAATTCGGTTCTGAATCACTGCACTGACTTATTCAGAAATCATCATCACTCTTTGTTCATGGCTGAGATTATTGGTCACCATTCGCTTCACATAACGTCTGATAACAGGAGTGATTTTTACAGCATCAACCAAAGGGATCTCTATCACAAGCTTTTCCATCAACGCTTTGCATCGTGCATCATCAAGCTCTTGCTTGGACTTCCTAGGGCTCCTTGGGTAAGGAACTTTAGGTTTGTAGACCTTCCCCTCTGCAGATTTCGGATTTGGAGCATCAACAGCTTCGCTCTGCAATTGGTGACGCGCGACACCAGTTGTGGTGTCGCTCGTCACCGGCTCTGCAATCTCAGGAACTGCTTCAGAATCTTCTAAATCCACGACTTCAGGTGCAGGAGGCGTCTTCTTGGGCTCAGAACTCAGATTTTTACCACTCCTCAATGTGATAGCACTGCAGTGATGCCTTGGATTGGTGTCAGTCTTCCCAGGAAGAAAACCCTCTTGCCTTTGAACAGAACCTGCAGTTTGGGCTACCTGCGTATCGAGCTGCTTGACATGGGTGTTTAGAGCTTCGATTTTTCCATTCAGATCGAGGTAGAGAGCATCCATCTTCCCATTAAAGTCCACGGTGAGCTTCTGCTGACCTTCCAGAATCTGTTCCAGCATAGACTTCATCTCATTGTCAGGATTTTGAGGTTGAGATGAAGGAGTGCTGTAGTTTCTGGAAAAACTGTTGTTGGAAAAAGGTTTCTGGTACTGAGGCTTAGGCGTGTAACCAGAGAAGTTATGATTACTGTTGAAGGTACTCCTCTGATTGTTTCCACTGTAATTTCCACTGTAGCTTCTGTTACCTTGCTGATTACCAAACCTCTGACCCTGAAATCCTGATCCACTGACAAAGTTGACATCCTCTTCCTCAGCTGCATCCTCAGGTCTGAAACTCTCCACCTCCTGTGCGAATCTGACAGACTTCTTACCCACTAAAAGGCTGTGCACAGAGTCAAGTTTAGCCTTCACTTCAGCGATCTGCGATCTATCCATGTTCCCAGCTTGCTTCTTTCGCTCTAGATCTGCATTCTTGGTGCTATTGCTGGATGCCAAATTTTCGATGAGCTCAACAGCTTCTTCTGGGTATCTGGTGTTGAAGTTACCATTGCTTGCTGCATCAAGTGCCATCTGATACCTCCAGTCGATACCTCTGAAGAAGATACCCAGCAACTGCACATTGCTGAAGCCATGATGAGGGCAATCTCGCTGGTACGATTTGAATCGCACCCAAGAAGCTTTGAACGCTTCAGTAGGTTCCTGAGAGAAAGTCGAAGTTTTCGTCCTCAACTCCTCAGACCTAGCATCGTTGAAGAAGTTGTGCAGGAAAGCATTCCTGGTCTCTTCCCAAGTAGTGAGTGATCCTGGCTCCAACTGCTTCAACCAGTTAGCTGCTTCTCCAGCAAGAGAGTAAGGAAACAGCTTGCAGAGGAGGAAATCATTAGACACTCCATTGTATTTGATGCTGGTGACCAAGTCCTCAAACCTCTCGATGTGATCCATAGGGTGCTCATGAGAGTGGCCATGGAAAGGATGCTGACCCACAAGAGTGTAGTACACAGGCTTCAGCTCAAAATCGTTTCTTTGAAACGCAGGGGCGCGAATCGCAGAACGATTTGCATAGAACTGCTCAGACCTGTTGTAGTCTCCAAGTGTTCGTCCACGTCCAGCTGCAGGTGCAGGTTCCCTCACATTCCGATCCTCTGGAATGTTCCTCTGTAGTGGAACGATCACAGCATTCCCACGCGGTGCAGGTGGTGGATTCTGGTCAACAACATCCACTGGCAAAGGTGCTGGTGGAATGATGTTACCACCTCCATCAAGCCTTTGGCCTCTCGCATTGCACACATGACCCTCTCGGTCTCTCCAGATTCCATCATCATCACGAACAAGTCCATTGGCGTTTTCCATCATTGCCGGATCTCTTGCTTTCCTGTTCGTTCACTCTAACTCAGCTAGCTCTTCGTTGCTCAAATTCACTAGCGGGACGTCCTTGTTGCTTCTGGTTCCACGAGTATGCATAAACCTGAAACACCAAAAACAAAGAGAGAAAACGAAATAAGTAAACTAGGTTATAAAAAGAAAGGTGTCGAGCGACACCACAAGTGGTGTCGCTCGACACTAAGTCGAAAAACTTAGTCGAAACTCAAAAACTAGGTTCAATGGCGAAATCAAGTCCCCGGCAACGGCGCCAAAACTTGATCTGCTCAAAGTTTAATCCCTAAGCTACTCTGCAAGAGCACAGATGTGCAGTTGTAGTATGTAGGGGTCGAACCACAGAGACGAGAGATCACTCAATAAACCTTATAGAGATCGAATTACGCTAAGCAGAAATATTGTAAATAAATAGCAATGCAACAGAATTAGACTAAGCAGCAATAAAAACGGTTTGTAAGATTCAGATGGATGGAGATTAGGTCTAGGGCGTTTCTCAGGAAATCAATGCATGCAGATCAATCGATTAGTCAGGGTTCAGGTTTAAGTACAGTTCTTGAACTCAAATCACGAAATTATAATTAACCAACTTCCGTTGCGAGAATTATCTAAGTCTAAATCCTAGAATTCCAAATTCCTTTGCAAATCCTAAAGACATAAACCAGCTTTAATGCTCAAGTTCGATATGTTCACAAAGTATCTAAACCAAATTCCTTTGCGAATAGCTACTTTTCTCACCCTAGGTTCTTTCCAGTTATTCAATTACACTTCTGTGTCAATCAATTAACCTAAGATCTAAGTTCTAGGTGGCCAGTCCAGAATTAGCTTTAAGAATAACCTATGGTGAAGAACTAAATAGATTATGAACCCTAACTAATCAATCAATCCAACATCCAATGAAATCCTTTAAGAGAACCCTAAACCTAACAAGCAAACTACTCAGACATGAAGATTAAAGCAATAAACATGAATGAATAGATTGCAGAAAACAGTAAATAGATTAATAAACAGGGGTTCGAAATCTTCTCTCTCCGGAACAGAGTTTTAGACTTGTCTCCCCAAAAGCTCTCAAAAACAAAAGTTCTCTCTCAGAAAATCTAAGGTATCGATATATGGTGGCTAAAAACCCTATTTATAACTTAAAAACACGTTTTGGGCTTCCTTGTAATTATTGGAGACTTTTGGGCCCAACTCCTTCTTCAAACAGGAAACAAAATCACGTTTTCCTTATTTCTGCAACAAGTGTCGAGCGTCACTCTCCATGGTGTCGAGCGACACTAAAGCACAAAATTCATACTTGACGAATTTGATCCTGATTAAGCTCCAAAGTACTCCAAAGTCTTCAGTTAAGCTCCAAACGTACCTATGATCTGAAAAGACTCCAAAAAACTCGAAAGACACTAAAAAGACTCTATAAATAGGACTTATACCATGGTTAAAAACCATAAAAACCATGATATATCACTAATATTGCAAATAATTCTTTAATTGCATAAGAAATAAAAAAAATGTATGCTGTCTTGAATACATTTTATGAAAATAAAAATATCTAAAGATGATAAAATTATACACTTGAGAAAAAAAGGTGCAACAAACATTTTAGTACAACAATATTTTTTTAAAAAACTAAATAACTATACTTATACCTCCGAAACTGTTTAGGTATTAAATTTACAAATAAATTTAGTGAGAAATGTAACTTCTGAATAGTTGCAACGAATTATAAAATACATCATTCTTAGATATATGAACAAAAATATCTACATCTCCTTCTCATACATGCATCAAAGAGATTTTTGCTTAAATTAGAGAATGATATATTAAACACATATATAATATATATATATATATATTAAAATATATATATATATATATATATATTTATCTATAAATTGAATTATTTTGGAGTCAATATGATCCTCTAATTAGGAAAATGGCAGATTGTATAACTTGGTACAGGTCCATGCATGCCTTTTACCATAGGCTACATTTTCAGTAACATTGGTTGAGTTGGTAAAGGGTTTCAGTTCTCTGGTTAAGGGTCTCTACGAGACTTTGTGTTCATGAATTCAAATCTCGTAATAGTAATTTTAACTTTCAAATCATGATTTAAATCTTTATAACTCCATTACTTACGAAAGCAATCCTAAGTAACTTAGTGTGTTTGTCCTCCTTTAGTTTTAAATTTAGTGACTCAATTTTGCATTTATATGTTTGTTCTACCATTTTTTTTTTCTTTTGAGAGGTGTTTTACGCTTCAATATGTTTTACAATGACTAATTCATTTTAGCACAATTAAAATGTTCTATACCTTTCTTTTTATTCTATGCCAAACTATCACGGTATTACCTAGTTTTTTAAAGCTCTGATTTCATAATCCCTTTTGTAAAAAGCATTGACCAAGACAAGAACTTGGCAATGCGATAATATTTCAACAAGACATGCAGATAATATGAAAACTGATAAAAATTAGATCTCAAACGTCTTAAACATTAAAAAAAAAAAAGGAATACCAAAGGCGGTTCTTGAAACAACATATATAACAGGTTTTCTCTTTTTATTACGATTGGCTGGATTCAACATCATACCATTACGATATCGAGCTCTCTGTGGCCTTTTGGAAGTTCGTTTAGGTTGGCCACTGCCCCCTCTATCTCCAACTTGTTACTTGGAGAAAACGACAATGGTTTGATTAGCATAGTCTTGCCTACCATCCCTTGTGTTATCAAACGCGAGGCTAACGTAAACTCTTCTTTTGAACCGCTAAAGTTAGACAGCCTTACAGTATATGCACTGAAGTTAGCGTGAGAAAACGGTTTTGTCTCTTCCCAAAACTGCTTCTGTGTTCTTGCAATAGAAGTCTCAACTTTCCTCGGAGAATTGCTTTTCTATATATGCAAAAGAAAATGGAAAAAAAGTCAATGTATCGGACATCTAGATAACTATAGGTATGTATATATAGCTTACAACTTACAAGCAAACGTTATGAAAAACACGAACATTGCTTATTATGTATATCCATCCGGTTATTATTCAAAACATGAAATATGAAATGAACGTACCTTGAATAAGATCTCAAGTTCTTCCATTTCTCTAGGACATGCAGCTAAGATTTCATGTAGCATCTCAACTTCTTTTGTATTTGCCAAGTCTACACTTACTGACATCGATGCAAACTCACTCAAAAAGTCACGTGATCTCCTCATCAAGAACTCATGTCCAATGCTTTTTTTCTCCTTAATTATATTCATAATTAATGTGTCAAAGATGTCAAATTAAGTATAGATTAGCTAAATACAATTGAATGCAAAGAAATAAATACCTGATCGGGGCATGATATACTATAACTGGTGTGAGCATATAATGTAGTCCAATAGTTTCTGTAAAACTGGAGTCTAGGACTCGCAATAACGACCTTCTCTTTCTCACACAAGAGATTTCCGATGGTGAGGATGTCAAGATTTGGTGAAGACACTTCAATGGCATCAATATTATAACAGGATAGATACAAGAACTTTAAGTTGGGGTTCTCAATTTTCAGAAGACCTCTTCCTTTGTGGCAATTGATATCAACTACAAGCACTTCAAGAGAAGGGCAAGACACGAGGACTACGTTAAAGACTCCAACCCCGGCGGAAATGCCAGTGAGTTCTAGCTTCTTTATATTCCAGCAGTTGTCGAAAGCATGTGAGGTTTCTATGTTATACCGACTTAAAGTCAGTGAATCTAGGCATGGATGGGAAAATGATTCTGGAGGCAAGTCGAGTGTGATGGTAGGGTTTGGTCTAAAAGGGCATATAAAGTTTTTAAGTGTGAGATGCTTGATGTGTTTCACATGAATCAATGACCGAATCCAAGCCTCGACCATCCCGTCTTCACATTGATATGGGTAATAAATGATTGTGCATTTTTCCAAATGGCCATGGTGACGTTTATAACCTACAAGGACAACTAATGATTTAGGACATGTATGTTTCTATGTCGCAAAAACAAACATAAAAATTGATATATGTAATTGGTATATATATATATAACCAAAAAAGTTGTAGGGAGACACAAATGTTAAATAGTTAAATACTAAATCAAACATGCAAACTATAATTTCATACAAAAATGTAAAGAATATATTTTGTATGCAAGTAATTCTATGTGGAACAAGGCAACAGACTTATGCTTCCCTACAATTCCTGTTCACAAAATAATAAATTCATGACCTATATTCATTTCAAATACATTTTTCTTTTTTTTCAATATGGAAATTCCATATCTTGTTTACATCTATCAAAACCAGGATCAGCCTTTGATAAGTCATTATTTTCAATGGAAATCGAACTCACTGATCTTAAAACATTGATTATAAATAGTTTTTGAAAAGTTGAGTTTTCTGCTCTAAATACTGTTAACAATTATCTTTCACATTGTAAATTCAAAATATAATCCAACAAATACATTACAATAACAACACCAAACTTGTTAAATATCTCAAATAATTTGGAACCTCTTTTTTAAAAAAAGTCATGTACTTTGATAGCAAACTATAGAAAATGTATTCATGGGTTATCTAGGTTTTGCTTTTGCACTTAGAACAACAAAGGATAACCTAATTTATAGAATTCATGGGTTATCTTAGAGTTTTGCAACATAACAACAACCTAGATCATCAGTTTATAGATCAGACCTATTGTTTTTATCCAAAAAGCCATATATATGAGAAACTAATGAGAAAATGAAATGGACCTTGGCCATTGATTTAGCGGCATGATGATCAGTAGAATGGTACCAAAGAGGTCTGATTACGGCCAACTTTCATAGGTTGAAGAAGAGACGAGACACATCCTTCCACACATGCACGCATCGATTTGATAGAACACTTGTCCTCATGGCTTCTTTGAGGGATAATCTTGATAAGATTTTAACCAATAAATCGTTTGGGAGTTTGCTGATGCGATCATCGGTATTGATCGCATCAACAATACTTTTTTTTTGTGCATCAGATGTTAAAGGTGATCTCTCCATGGATAGGATCGATGAAAAGAAGTTTGAAATCTTTTGTGAAGAACAGAGACACGAAAAAGAAAAAATACTTTTTGATTTGAAGTTCTTCACGTACGTATAAAGTATAAAGCGATATGAGGATGGAGGTTTATATATACTTGATGTAGTTAATTACGAGGAGACACAAAAAGATTAATTAGAGATAAATACAATGTTTGGGGTTGTTGTCTTCATCTAGTAGATTTAAAATTATTTTCCTTTAGCACCCAATGGAAACAAAATAAAATATAATAAATGTTTTCTTTCTTGACAGATTTGTTACCAAATAAAAATTGTTGTCTCTGCAAAAATCCCAAAATATATATGCAAAATAAACTAATATTGCAAATAATTCATTAATAGAATTATGTGGCTCTGATTACATTAATTGTATGAAAATAAAAAGATCAAAAGATGAAAAAAAATACACTTAGAGAAAGAAAATCCTAGTGTTTATAGAAAAAAAAATCCAACAAATTTTTTTTCAATAACTATAATTATAAAACTGTTTTTAGTATTGAATCTTCGAATAAATTTAGCGACAAATATCAATCTTAAATATTTGTAGGGAGTAACAATATACATAATTTCTTAGAACCAAGTTTTCTTCTCATACATGCATCAAAGAGATTTATTACTTAAATCAGAATGATATATATACATATACATATATATATATATATATTCCTTAAATGGATATTTTGTAAAATTTTAGAGTTAATTAGCAAAATAGCAATATGAGATCCGCCTTAACCCGATAATGAAATTTGGTGTTGCTGGGAGACCTATTCCAAACCTGTAGTCCGATTAGGCCGATATGGTCTATGCTCAAGAAAACCACAACTTAAATGGCAATTTTATATATATATATAAAAAAAAATCTAATAATGCCCAAAAACGCTAAAACCACGCTAAGTCTTCATACCACAATCACGTTTAGACCAGCTTCTGTATTGTTCGGACTGTAACATGGTATCGTTTATTTGATTTTTTTTTTTGCAACAATGAGTTAAGAAAAAGAAAGGAGAAAATTTGTTTTGGTTATACGATGAGAGGGAGGCAAGAAATTGTTATATAGCAAAAAGGTAGAGAAGCATTTTGGAAACCTATTAAGTGAGCTCAACAAAGTCGAGCTGAGAAGAAGATAACTTTGAACCTGAGCTAATTCTCTAAAGTAATGATCATAAAAGCAAGATCTTAGATTCATGGAGTCATACAACAACTTGGTTCTTTCAAAGCCAATAATGAAGCAATGATGTAAGAAGACCCAGCTCGTGGAAGGAATGTTCACAAAGGATTCTACTTTCTACCTCATCAACTAATCCGCAAACTACTCAACCACAAGTCCCCGGAGATTCAGACAAATCGTATCTATTGACTGCAACCGTTGAGCGAGTCCCATTGATTTTGACCTTCAAGCAGCTAAGCCTCTTCTTCTCCTGTCAGTCTCTATCAAGGTCCTTGAAATATTGAAGGTTTTTACTTGCGGTTACCAACAGGAGCAAAGACTGGAAGCTGGTTTGAGGCTGAGTCTCTTCTGAATCTAGCTTCTCGAGGCAATGTCAATGTCATTCTCTCTTGTCCCTCTCTTCCCGAGTCTCCTTCATGTCTAAGGCTATCTCTGTTCGGAATATTCACCAGAGGACCCCCAAAGAAGATTGAGTCACCTGTATACGTAAGTCTCTCTCCTTGCTGCAATGGAGGAGGAGCCTTACCAGATGAAGGTGGAAGAACAACGGGTCTTGGATTCTGAGTGTTACCCATGTGTGAGATAGGAAGTGGCTGGTTCTGTGAGAACAATCTGGTTCTTGCCTCAGATGTTGTTGCAGGAACTGATACATACCTACCTGCTTCTTGGTCCCAAACAACTGATGTTCTTCTCACATCTCTCAGAAGAGAAGCTGAAGGAGCAGTGTGAAGCAATGGATCGGGGTTGTTTCCTTTCTGCATTATCTTTGCATCAAAGGTTGAGTGGATCAAGTGGTTGGTCGCTGGATTAAGAGGTGGACGAGGAGCATTTAATGATGCCGGTGCAGTGAAGCGGTGGCCAGCTGTATGAGACTGAGGGAGAGGGCTAAGCGTGACGGCCTCGTGAACATGGCTAGGACTGCTGAAACTGCTCATACTGTGTGTCCCTGTCTCGTACTCGTCCCTGCTACCTTGGCTTTGAGCAAAAGAGTTTCTAGAAAGAGACAACCTTGGATCATTGTTTCTCATTTCTTTACTCAACACAGCTCCATTTGCATCTGTGCTTACACTGCTGATGACACTGATGGTGCCACTAGAACTAAGGTCATCGTCTTGTCCATGACGGTTTTCTATCGGTCTTAAGACAGACGAGGATGCTCTGGCTCTGGCTGCTGCCCTTGTAGCTTCATTTGAATTCAGCTTTGCGAGTTTCCAAGCACTGATTTTGACAGGTCTCTTTGGGATCTTGTTACCCCTCTCTGCTGATTCAGCTGCATCTGGATCTATGGTCGATGGGACCATTCCAGGGTCCAAATGAGGAATGACTTCATCCTGCAGCAACAAGTTAGAAGCATCAAACCAACATATCACATTGAACAGAAACTCGGTGTAAACTGTTTGAAAATTCATACCTGATAATCAACAAAGACTCTAGGAGGAGTGCACCAGGCTCCCTTATATGGTAGACCAAGAGAGCTTCCACCACTAAAACCAGTCGTGGCAGATCCAGAGGGAGAATACAAAACGTTAGGCATTTCCTCATCAATCGAAGCTCCAGCTGGCGCCTCGCTCATTGCTCTCATTGCCACAACATACTCATAAGTTGTAATGCCCTGTTGGTATTAAACAGAGAAAAAATGAGCTCACACTCCTTAGAACATGCGATCAGGACCAACTACAAACGAAGCAGATGACATAATTTGTATACCATAACCGGTGAGACGTGTTAGAGGAATTGTTCATATGGTCTTAATCATAAAGAAAAAAGGCTGTCAAAACAAAATAAAACAAGTCTATCTTCACAACTATGAAGATTGCATTTTCATGTGCTACCATGCATGTAGATTGTCTATGAGATTAAAATACGTTCTTAGCAAGATTCATACCAATAAGTTCTTTCGTACTCACCTTTTTAATGAGGAGCATATGGAAAAAGAAAAGTTCACCGAGTGGAAACAATGCCAGAATGGAAACAGCAGTGCAGAGACTCTGCATAGATTGTAAGCAAGTATCAGGTACATCAACAAATTGAAACTAACCTTATTGCAACTTCTTTTACACTAAGAATACTTACAACAATCGTAGCAAAAGGTGCCCGAGAAAACCCATTTCCGAGTCTATTGACGATCTCGGTTTCCATGCCTTTCTTATTAACAAATACCCGCACTATCACTGCAATTCCAACTGCTGCTTCAATAAGGAGCTGAGAAGGAGAGAGATTTTATTTGATTACTGGTTAAGCAAAAAAAGTGAGTTTGATAAATAACATATCAGGAGGAGCATATACGTACCCAGAGAAGACTAGCAGCCATCAGGGATATAAAAGTGATATAATTCTTGCGACCAACACAGTTGTTAAGCCACTGTAGCATTAAAATACAGTTGTGTCATTTGATCGCACCAATAAAACTCTCTAAAGAACACAATCTACTTTTGCAACAGTGTGAAATACTTACTCGGCAATGATGATCGAAACAGTCTACACATTTGTCGCAACTTCGACAATGCTTGCTAAACTTACGGACCTGTCACAAAGAAGGGATTAAGGTGAATCATTGATTTTCATTCCTCTCTTCAACATTCCTAAGCTAAGCAACAAAGGATCCAAGCATAATTCAATATCAAAGTATGTAAAAGTGGACATGAAATTTAGTAGAATTATTCAACCAGTTGCATAATTCCCTACCTCAGCATTGCACAAAGTGCAAAACAGAGCTTCTTCCCTGTCCCCTTGCTGTTCATCTATCTCTTCTTTCTTGCGACAATCTTCGTAAACAAACACACCACACAGGATCGCCAAAGGATTAAAGCAAGATTTTTCTCCAGCTGATTCCAGTCTTCTTTGAGCATCTCCAACAGAGCCTTTCACGCTAGAGGTTGCTGGTAAAGTAGAAGCCTTGGAGGCAACAGAAGGAGAAGACAGCACCTGGCTGCCCGTTTCATTAAACTTCCTCGAGACATCTTTGTCGTGTCCCATTTCGGTTCTGTCTGCACCTCTTTCGAATTTCGACATGATTCCTGGATCCGCAGGATTGATTGCAGTACAACGAACATAAAGAACAAAGACAATGAGAGCCTGCAAGCATCAAAATATGATTTGTTTGCATCAAATAAACCACTTAGCCATCAAAACTAACCAAAGAGAAGCTTATCAATGATTTAACCCAACAATCTCCAACTCATGATCAAACAAAACTATAAGATTTGTTTGTGATTAACATACCACTGGAGAGTAAACACCGAGGAGAATAAACTCCCATAAGCGTCCTCCAACGAAAGGAGCGAAAAAAGCATAGAACGCTACACCCAATAAGCAGAAAACTGTAATTGCAACCACCTGAAACAAACAAAAAAAAAATCAACAAAAACACTTTTTCCAATAAACAAAAACAACAACAACAACAAAAAAAACAGAAGCACAATGTATGTAATTGAGAATTAGGTTGAAATCGAGACCTGGAATTTGTGAGCGGGAAGTTGCCAACCATGTTTCCTCACCATTTTTGATCCCAAAAAGCGAAACGAAACCCTAACTTCAACGGCGCCGCTGCAAATCGTAAGGAGAAATTTTGCTCGAAACCCAATAAATGGGGAAAACGGACTGAGAAAAAAATATCTTCTGTCTCTGTATTCGTCTCTCTTATTATGGTAGGTCAGTCATAGTAAAGTGACGAAAGAGGAAAGTAGACTGAAAATTAAAAAATAATGAGAAATTGTCAAATTTTCGAATTAGCAAAAAGCTGGGTAATATACTGAGGAAGAGCTTACTGAATAAGGAGAAGAAGAAATTGAGCTGAAATTGAGTTAACTGATATTATTCCATGGCGAGAGTCCAAAGTAGCTGGAGAAAAGAGAAGAAAATTGAAATTGAAAGGAATTTTTAGAAGAGAGAAAAATGACAAAATAGAAAAGCGTTGACAGACTAAAAGTCGAGAACGGACAAGTGAAAGTGGTTACCAAAGCTTTTATTCTTTGCTGACGTGTTTATTACAATCTCTTTGATCTTTTCCCTTTCTCTTTTTTTTTTCTTTGTTTTTTCTACTTTTTTTTTCATCAATCTATAGAGTGATTTTTTTTGTTTCATCAATCTAAAGGGTCCAAATGATAGTAATGAGTAAAACTAGTTGAAAAATAAGGGTAGAAAATAATTGAGTGAAATAAAATAAAAAAGTCATCTAATTATAGATGATTCAGTTAATTCTCCTCCAAAATATTAGAGTGCTAAATAGTAGAGGAATGATTTCCTCTCAAATTTTCATTTTTCAAAAAAAAACGAATGGAATTAGTTGTATTAATTTTTTCACACTTTCAACTTAAATAGAGGAACTGTGGATGAAGGTTTAATTCCATCAACTTTTATCCAAGCTAAATGATAAAAAATTAGTGGAATGTTTTATTTCCACCAATTTTTGTTCCTTTGAACAAACAATCATATGTACTCTAAGTGTGTTTGATTAGTTTTTCTGAATTCACAATTGAGGTTTGTTTTAGAGTGATCTTCGAAACTATGGGTTTGATTACCAACTATTGTGATTGGTACCAAAACATTTTTTAAGTTACCAATTAAATTGACGGTTAATAGAAAAAGATGGTAGCAGAAGATTGTTGGAAGAAAGAGTAAAACAAAGTATTATAGTTTAGTTGAAAACAAAAAAAAAAACTATAAAGTTATTAAGGAGAATATAGGGCTTGCTAAGTCTTAAAAGTCTTAAAAACTATAAAGTTAGTAAAACAAATTTTATAAGATAAAATTTACTAAAAAACTATATGTATTTTTAAAATTTAAAATGAAGTTCTCAAGCTTTCTAATAGCGACGCGCCTAAAACGCCAGACGCGCCTTGAAGGAATCGCGTCTGTAACAAACGCTGTATTGAGTGAGAAAGAGGCGAGTAGCGATTCTAAGAACAACAAAAAAAACATATCAAGATCCCTAAAAATTCCAAAAAAGGAACCCTAGATTTTCTCTCCTTCACGCTCCTTGTGTTCTCTCACTCGCTTTGCTTTCCCCACTCGCCTCCTGTACTTCTTCTTCTTCTCTGCTCTGCTCTTCTCACGTGAGATTTTACTCTCTCTCCCTCTCTACTATCTATCTCCTTTCTCGCTTAGATTCCTGAATTTCGTGGTTTCTTAGTTTGGATATTAGGTTTTTGTGCTTTATGATACCAAAATTCTGTATACCTTTTGCTGATACTTATGAAAGTAGACTTCTTTACTCTCTGCTGCCGAAAAAATCAAGGCTTTTTGAGAAATTTTACTCATTTCTGGCTTAGAACTGGAACTTTCTATCACTAGAAAATATGTTGTTGAAATTCTTCACTTCTATAAGTGTTTCCAAAAGCTAACAATAGCAAAGTTTGGTTTTTGTGGATGGATACATAATAGATGTCTCCTATGTTCTTATCAAGTTTGATTGTGTCATTTTCAGGTGCTAAAGTAAAATTATATGTTGGAAAGATTTAACTTTCCAGTTTCATGGGAGACAATGGTGGGGTCTGAGTAGTTGCTTCTGAGTGTGTTAAGGTCTCTAGTGAATCCAAATGTGGCTAACTTGAAGATGGATCTGCAAGTTAGTAATCAGGTCAGTGATGCAGGGCATGAAAACATGGTTGGCGTTGTGGTTGAATCTCATAGTAACAGAGATGTAGGAATCGTCGTTGATGATCTCAGAACAGGAGGTCTTGGCTTTAGTGGTGATCTGGATCTTGAGCCACGGAATGGTATTGACTTCGACACACACGAGGCAGCGTATTCGTTTTATCAAGAATACGCGAAATCAATGGGTTTTACTACCTCGATCAAGAACAGCCGACGCTCCAAGAAGACTAAAGATTTCATCGACGCCAAGTTCGCTTGTTCAAGATACGGTGTGACTCCAGAGTCCGAGAGTGGTAGTAGTAGTAGTAGTCGAAGGTCAAGTGTGAAGAAAACAGATTGCAAGGCGAGTATGCATGTGAAGAGAAGACCAGATGGGAAATGGATAATTCATGAGTTTATAAAAGATCACAATCACGAGCTTTTACCTGCTCTTGCTTACCATTTCCGGATTCAGAGGAATGTGAAGTTAGCTGAGAAGAATAATATTGACATCTTGCACGCGGTTAGTGAACGTACCAGGAAAATGTATGTTGAGATGTCGAGACAGTCTGGGGGATATAAGAACATCGGGCTTGTTCCTCAGACAGATGTCAACAGTCAGGTTGATAAGGGTCGGTATCTGGCTTTGGAAGAAGGAGATTCTCAATTACTGCTTGAGTACTTTAAGCGTATTAAGAAGGAAAACCCCAAATTCTTTTATGCGATAGACTTAAACGAGGAGCAACGGTTAAGAAATCTGTTTTGGGCTGATGCTAAGAGCAGAGATGATTATTTGAGTTTCAATGATGTTGTATCCTTTGATACTACTTATGTGAAGTTTAACGATAAGTTGCCATTAGCTTTATTTATAGGTGTGAACCATCACTCCCAACCTATGTTGCTTGGCTGTGCATTGGTTGCTGATGAGTCTAAGGAGACATTTGTGTGGCTGATAAAAACGTGGCTTCGAGCAATGGGTGGTCGAGCTCCTAAAGTTATACTCACTGACCAAGATAAACTCTTGATGGCCGCCGTTTCAGAGCTGTTACCAAACACTCGTCATTGCTTTGCGTTATGGCATGTGTTGGAAAAGATTCCTGAATATTTCTCACATGTGATGAAACGGCATGAGAATTTCTTGCGGAAGTTCAATAAGTGCATCTTCAGATCGTGGACGGGTGATCAGTTTGAGATGAGATGGTGGAAAATGGTCAGCCGATTCGGACTTGAGGAAGATGAGTGGCTGCAATGGTTGCATGAACATCGCCAAAAGTGGGTGCCCACTTTCATGAGCGATGTGTTTCTTGCGGGAATGTCCACATCTCAGCGTTCAGAAAGTGTGAACTCTTTCTTCGATAAGTACATCCACAAGAAAATCACGCTGAAAGAGTTCTTGAGGCAGTACGGTGCGATTCTGCAGAACAGGTACGAAGAGGAATCTGTTGCAGATTTCGATACTTGTCACAAGCAGCCTGCGTTGAAGTCTCCCTCGCCGTGGGAGAAGCAAATGGCAACAACTTACACACACACGATATTCAAGAAATTTCAAGTCGAGGTATTAGGGGTTGTCGCTTGCCATCCTAGAAAGGAGAAAGAAGATGAGAATATGGCGACGTTTAGAGTTCAAGACTGTGAAAAAGACGACGAATATTTTGTAACCTGGAGCAAAACTAAGTCCGAGCTTTGCTGTTTCTGCCATATGTTTGAATACAAAGGGTTTCTTTGTCGTCATGCTTTGATGATTCTGCAGATATGTGGTTTTGCCAGCATACCGCCTCGGTATATATTGAAAAGATGGACAAAAGATGCTAAGAGTGGAGTATTGGCTGGTGAAGGAGCAGACCAGATACAGACCAGAGCTCAGCGTTATAACGATTTGTGTCGTCGAGCCATTGAACTGAGTGAGGAAGGTTGTGTGTCAGAAGAAAACTACAATATTGTATTGCGCACTCTGGTTGAGACCCTGAAGAATTGTGTCGACCTGAATAATTCGAGAAGCAACATCACTGAGTCTAATAGCCAGCTTAATAATGGTGCTCACGAAGAAGAAAACCAGGTTATGGCCAGCCTAAAAGCAACAAAAAAGAAGACCGTTGTTAGGAAAAGAAAGGTGAAATTTTTTATTGAAACTTCTATTCAATCTAAACCTATACTCGTGCATTTGCTTAGTTTAAAAGACTTAAAAGAAATACTCAAAATGATCTGCATGCAGGGACAACCAGAGGCTAGCCAAATGCTTGAATCTCAACAGAGCTTGCAACCAATGGTTTGTTCTTTGATTTGATCTTCTCTAATTAATTTGATCAATGTAAAAGCGCATTTGAAGAGTAGTATGTGTTGGAGATGGCTCTGTAGTTTAAACATTTTGCTTTTATTGTTTGTGCAGGAAATAATTAGTTCAGAGGGACTGAGCATCAATGGTTTCTATGGTCCTCAACAGAACGTTCAAGGATTGGTATGTTATGTTGGTTGTTTATTACAAACCTGTCTAAGCGGATCCGACATCTATACTAAACCTGTTTTAACTGTGGATATAGTTAAATCTAATGGAGCCACCACACGAAGGCTACTATGTAAATCAACGAACCATCCAAGGCCTGGTGGGTTATATATATGTTTGAAAAAAAAAAAAAAAAAAACAACACCAATGATGTGCCAAGTATAAGTTAATGTGAAATGATAAAGAATTGTCGTGTTTTGGTTGTTTTGATTTCAGGGACAGTTGAATTCCATAGCACCGGTGCAGGATAGCTTCTTCACGAATCAGCAAGGCATGCCCGGACTGGTACATTATCCTATCTTACCCTATAAACTCCTCGAAAAAGTGATTTTAGAAGTGTGTCATGAATGATGTTATTGTAAATTTTTATTGGTGCAGGGGCAAATAGATTTCAGGCCTCCCCCAAACTTTACTTACAGTTTACAGGTCCCAGCTCCATGATCCTTAGCTGTTTATCCTTGAATGATGATTGTCTTTCTTTGCTTGAAATATTGTTTTTTTTTTCTTATTTCTTTCAGGATGAGCATCTGAGATCTGCCCAATTGCCTGGTAGTTCATCAAGAGAGCTGTAGTAACATGTTAATGATTATATTCAAGAGAATCCAAGCATTTGCAAAACATGAGAAAAGAAAGAAAAAAACTCACAGATCTTCCATTGAGCTGAGTTGCAATTTATAAGCTAAATATCTTTTAGATTGGTTGTGTATATTAGGGGTTTTCTTTGATGTATGAATATGTCTGAATTGGTGTGTATCTGACTAAATAATTAATTTGAGCTCTGTGTCATTAAAATAGAAGCAAACCGTAACACTGAATTTCTCATGTTGGTAAAGAACAAATCCATTGGTTTTGAGTAGGTCAATGTTGTCGATTTTCCTTTTCGTATCCTTTCTTCTCTCTGCTGCTGATTTTTTTTCTTATTTATGGTTGTATTTGGTTCTTTTGGGACTCCTTGTAAGCGTCTTTAAATTTATCTAATTAATGAAAAATCTTTAACCAAATATATAGTATTGGACAACTAATCTCATTACACTACACAGACAAGAGAGAAAACTTTGTTAATTTATTTTTGGGATAATATATGAAAATAAATCTGATATATTAGATAAAAATTCAAGGGATACACTTTTTATAATTAAAAAAAGTACATAATATGATCCAATATGGCTAAAATGTCGTGAATCATGTGGTTAAGCTCCAAAAAAAGGATGAGATAGCCGATTTCGTCTAGAAGCCCAATATTTAAATTAAAAAAAAAAAAAAGCAAGTAACCATTTCGTCTTTGTAGCGACTGTTTTACTTTTACTTTATCTATGTGCGTTGTTTACAAACTTCTGAAAATATATCTTTTTTACTATATATAGAACACGTCAAAAAATTAGAAATACTGTCCTTAAAAAAAATGAATTGGAATATCTCGAATCATATCCTCTTTTAATATATCCTTGCGTTATCTTAATAACTTCCGACAGGGAATGTAACAGATCTCGAGATAATAATTTGACCCAATATGGCTAAAATTTTGTGAATCAATGTGGTTAAACCCGAAAGAAAAAAAAAACGTATATTTCCCCGGTCAATTTGGGAGTTGTGTTAGGTGGATGGGCCCTTCTGACACCGATATGTCTTTTTTCAGACATACCGATTTGTTTTTTTTAGTAGTTGGTGAAAAACATAAGAAGAGAAGGAAAGTTTGAGTTTTGAGAAAAACAGAGAGATATCAATGGAGAGAATAAATCAAACATTCTTCTTGTCTCATGGATCTCCGACTTTGAGCATAGACGATACATTGGAAGCGAGACAATTCTTCAAATCATGGAGCCAAAAAGTTTTTCCACAGAAACCCAAATCGATCTTGGTCATCTCTGCACATTGGGACACCAAATTCCCATCTGTCAACACTGTTCTCCGCAATTCCACCATCCACGATTTCTATGGCTTCCCTGATCCCATGTACAAGGTCTCTTTCATCTTTTCTTTCCAAACAAACAAACCAAAACCCTAATTTTGTTCTGTCCCAGATTCTTAGATGAACAGAAGTTTTTTATTGAATATCGTTGAAGAAATGCATCAAATTTTCGATGTTGGGGTCGATTACATCAAAAATGTCTCAGATTTTCAATTTTGGGGTCAATTACACCAGAAAAGTTTCAATGGGTCACTTTTGAATTTTGCAGCTGAAATATGAAGCACCAGGAGCTATTGAATTGAGAAAACAAAATAAAACAAAAACCCTAACTTTGTTCTGTCCAGATAGCAGATCGTTGAAGAAATGCATTTGGGAGTAAAAAAGTTTCAATTTTTTAATATTGAG
Organism: Eutrema salsugineum; assembly: GCF_000478725.1. Classification (NCBI taxonomy): domain Eukaryota; kingdom Viridiplantae; phylum Streptophyta; class Magnoliopsida; order Brassicales; family Brassicaceae; genus Eutrema; species Eutrema salsugineum. The sequence continues at coordinate 12,293,272 of NW_006256909.1, read as the reverse complement.
TCAATTTGAATTTTTGGCAGCTGAAATATGAAGCACCAGGAGCTATTGAATTGGGAAAAAGGGTTAAAGAGTTGTTAATGGGAGAAGGAGGATTGAAGCGTGTTGATGAAGATAACAAGAGAGGGCTTGATCATGGAGCTTGGGTTCCTCTTATGTTGATGTATCCAGAGGCTGATATACCGATTTGTCAGCTCTCTGTTCAGTCATCTCAGAGTGCGAGTTACCATTACAACATGGGCAAAGCATTAGCTCCATTGAAAGACGAAGGTGTTCTTATCATTGGCTCTGGAAGTGCTGTTCATAACCTGAGGAAGCTTGACTTTAATATCACTAATGGCTCAGCCGTTCCTTGGGCTTTGTCCTTTGATCATTGGCTTAGAGATTCTCTCCTTCAAGGAAGGTAAAAGAATTGCAAACAATCTTGTTTTGATGGTTAATGTGTAAGAGTCTCTCACTGATTGTTTGTTTTTGGCAGATATGGAGATGTGAATGAGTGGGAAGAGAAAGCTCCAAATGCGAAAATGGCGCATCCATGGCCCGAGCATTTTTACCCGTTACACGTTGCAATGGGTGCAGCAGGTGAAAATGCAAAGGCTGAGCAAATCCACACGAGTTGGCAACTTGGGACCTTGTCTTATTCTTCTTATAGCTTCACTTCTTCTTCACATTGAAACAATGCATCTCGATCTCCTTTCACTTGCTGTGTTGTCTCTTCTTCTATAAAGCTTTTGTTTGTGCATCTCTCTGTAATAATCTAAATCATGTATTGTATACAAAAACGACTCCTCTCTGTACTATTGTATGAATATGCTATGTGAATTTGAAGCTTCTGCAGTTAATAATCTGCACCTCCAAAATCTCAAGAATGTGTTTTTTTCTTTCCTAATCATAAAGCAATTCATCTTTCACTTGTCACTTTGATATGTAAAGTTGAATAATTTGGATTTTTTTCTCAGTCAATTAAGCATTCAAGAACACGTCTTTTGCTGGATCATGAAGTAATTCATCTCTCATTTACACTCTGATTCCCTCTTGCAAGTTGCAAGTTAAAAGTACTGTATTGCTTTTTCACCAATGCAAACCCAAAAAAAAATGGACTTTAATATTTTGCCTCTTCCTATTTTCACTTTGATCTTCTTTTTAGTTTGCACCACATCCCATTTTTGGGTTTAGGGTTTAAGTTAAAAAAGTACTGCTTTTTTTTCACCAATACAAAACCAAAAGAAATGGACTTTTTTCTTTTGCCTCTTACTATTTTCACTTTGATCTTCTTTTTAGTTTGCACCACATCCCATTTTTGGCATGAATCGTTGCGCCGCTCACGAGTTCAACAGATTCCGGCGATCCACGCAGCTCCACGTCGAATTTCTGCAACAACATAGCTAGTGCGACGGTCGATTCCATTAGTGCAAACTGGTCTCCTATGCATTTCCTTGGTCCTCCACCAAATGGTAAGAATGCAAAGTCTGCTATGATCTGTTCTCATCATAATAATACCACACAATGGAGGCAAACTCATGTTACAAAGCATAACAGGGCTAAGTGCAGAAGATTTCAGTTTTACTGATTTACTATTTGAGAATGATGATCCAAAGATTTAAGCAGCAACTAAAAGATGATGACCAAGGGAAAAGATTTGCAAGTTTTAAAATTTTCACCTCGTTCGGGTAGAGTGCACCAGGGCTTCGAGATGGATCAAAGCCTGCCCAGCCTTCGATACCATTGCTCTCCTTTGTTCTTAAGAACCTCTCTGGCTCAAACTCGTCCGGGTTATCCCAAAAGTATGGAGATCTATGGAGATTGTACACCTGAGAGTAAAGAAAGAAAATTATAGAAAAGCAGGTTCCACTGAGGAAACATAAACGAATATAGAAACTACCACTTACAGAAATGAAGATATCAGTCCCTTTTGGAACTTTATGACCTTCTTTTTCACCTTTGTATCCTCCTACAGATGCAAGCAGTAGAAAGACATGGGGAATTAGAGATATATAAGCTCTGGACTAAGTCATCATATGATCATAATGGAATCTTTGTCTGTTAATGAAAGCAACTTTGTATATGGAGCGCTTAAGAAAGTTCAGAATTTGAAACAAACCTGGCAAGGTTTCTGCTTTGAGAGTGCGTCTGATGAGCAAAGGAGGTTGAGGATAGAGACGAAGGACTTCTACAACGATCAGTCGTATGTACCTGCAGAAGCATGAGGCAAAGAGGTCAATGATTCAAATAGAGACCAAAAGAAAGATGAAAGAAGATATCTTTTGAGTTTAACGCACTCGAGCTTTTTCATTGATTCATAAGTGGGTGCACCTTCACCAAGCACGGCATCAATCTCAGCTTGAGCTTTCCTAATTTTTGCTGGATTCTGCAAGTTTTAGAAGCAGAACGTTAAAACTATACAGTGAGATTTTCAAGCAGCAAAGGAAAAAAGAGACAAAGACATGTAAGTGCATACTTGTGCAAGAAGGTAAACAGCCCAAGTAAGAACTGCTGCTGTTGTCTCGTGACCCGCAATCAGCATAGTCATTAGGTCATCCCTCAGCTGTTGAAACAATTGTTAAATGCAACGCATAAGAAGATAGCAAGATTGTTAATCAGAAAGTGATATAATCTTGCCTGCCGGTCATCAATATCAGCACCCCGCATATCAACTAAGAACCGCAAAAGACTTGCATCCTGTGGATACAAGAATACACAATCAGAAGAATGTTTTAAAAAGGACGGAGTCTTTAGTACACTTGCAGGAGATAAACGATAAGAGAACCTTGAGATTAGAGTAGTCTCTTTGCTGGAGTTTCTCTACATCTGTTTCCTGGGAGAAAAAATAACAAAATAAGGAACAAACAGCAGAATGAAGAGCAGAAAAAAAGTGAAATACCTGTCTTGTCTCTTTAGCATTTTGAATGAGTCCATCAAGGCAATCGTTAATAATCTTCAGATCGCTTTGGAACTTTCTTTGCCTAGGTACTATCCATCTGGCTGGAGGAAATTTCCAATAAGGGAAGTAGAAAGTAGATCGATGCTCTGCTTCGAATAGAGTTCCATAAACTGCCTGTGATATAACAAAAGAGATTCAAAAAACCTGGTGAAGAGCCAATATAATAGTAGAATGATTCTAAAATCAAAAACCTTGATCACAGGGGACTCTTTTGTGACAGAGCCAAAGTCATAGTTGAACACGCTAAGTCCAATAATATCAAGAGCCAGACTCGAGAATTCTGCTTCTAGATCCAACTCGATCGTATCCTCTCCACTTGAAACTTCTTTCTCCCTCAAGAGTTTCTCAGATTTCAATATCATTTTCTCCGAACAGTCACTAAATACTTTGACCATGGCCTCCAGATACAACGCATGGAACGCAGGAGTAATAGCTGCAACACAGATTAAAACGAAACAATCATTAATGCATTGGTCCTGCAATCTCTGAAACATAAAGATCACAAAGTGAATTTACCTCTTCTTCTTAACTTCCAGGTATCGAGATCAGCCGGTATCAACCCTTTCCCCATAATCGGCTCTAAGATCTCAGCAAGAACTCCCTAGAGAAACACAGAAAGTTACTTGACGGTAATAAAATGATAAGAAAACAAAAGAAACTGTTCTTTCTCCATCGAACACTCTGTTACCTTGTCATAAGAAAACGCGTTTTCACGGAGGACATGCCTTGCAACAATCGGATCAGAGATCACAACAAAGGCTTTTGGACCAAACGCAAGTTTATACACTCCTCCATGCTTTAGATAAGAACATCACAGAATCAAACAAAGTTGATCAATTCAAGTAAAGCATTAAGATGACTTCTTATAGCATATCTAATGTACCTCCAAGAACCAGTCGTAAAGAGATAAGAAGAGAGGCTTTCCAAACAAATCAGAGACTGCTCCTTCAGCAGTGGGCATTGACCCCAAACTTCCACCGCTTAACAGATTCGTAAAAAGGTTGCTTGCATTGTCCAGTATGTTACCATTCGTCTTTGGCTCTTTGGTATTAGTAGATTGACACCTAAAAGAAAACGCCTCCACATAATCAAATTCCATTACTACAATAATACCAGTCCAAAAACTGTTACTTTGTCTTATTTGGTTCTGAATTTCACAATCCACATCAAAATTTTACACCTTTTCGAATTTATCCTAATTCCACAGAAATCTATAGTTGCCATGCCATATCTCTAATTTGAAGCAAAGAGCAGCAGAAAGACCCCAAATTTCATCAATGGAGACCTAATCTGAAGGTGGAATTAAAAGAAGAGAATTTGGAAGGGAGAAAAAGGCAGGGAAACCCACCTGATGGAAACAGAAGCTCTCCGAGAATTTTCAGTTTGAGGGTAGAGACCGAAGAGGCAGTAATCGCTCCTACCCACATGAAGACCGCCATGGAAGTAGCTCGAAGGGGCATAATGAGTAGCAGCGGCAGGAAAGGCCATGGCTGCCATCTTTCACATGAATCGAAAATCTCTAGAGTTTGAACAAGATTGAACATCTTTGCTTCTTCAGTTCTTCTTATCTTGCGCTGAACAGAAGACGGCCACCACAAGCAGACACAAGACTGCATTTGCAAAGAAGATTTGTGCTTACACTGACACGTGTTACCCATTACATTCTTTTCCATTCTTTTTACCGGAGGAAAAAAGTTTGAGAATTTTATCTGCAATATCAATTTCTGCTACTAAAATATTTTTATTAGATATTATATGATATATAGGTGAAAATATGTGTTTATATATATATATATATATTTGTATATATGTATATATTATAATATATTAGAGATGAGAGAGAGAAGAAGAAGGGGAGAAGAGACGACAAGGGAGAGAAATCATTTCTCTTCAATTATTAATTTCTTCACAAGTACATAATACATATTCCCTCCGGTTGTTTTACTTGTCGTTTTAGAGTTAATTTTTTATTATAAATTAATTATCGTTTTGAATAAACAATGAAACTTATTTTAATAATTTTCCATTTTAGCCCTTAATTAATTAAACACAAACATTCATACGATGTAAAAATATGAATCGTCTTTTTTCTACTAAACACAATCAAACAAAATGAATGCATAAATATTGTTATAGTTTATCATTCAAAGCAATATGGCAAATCAACCCAGAAAAACATTGAAAGTAGAAGATGATAAAAACTTCCATGATGTTCAAACCGAAAAGTCCAGCATCAAAGTAGTGCACGCTTTCGACCTCAATGAACTCCCCAACGAAGATGATATTCAAGCGAGCAAGATAGTCGACATTCAACCTGAAGTCAATCCCAAATTTGTTCATGATTTCGATCTAAACATACCAAGCAATGAAGAAGAACCACATCATGACAACGGGATTCAAGATCTGATAATGGAGATTCTTAAAATTTATTGTCCATCTGCTTTTAAAAAAGCTTAAATGTCTAGTACTCCTATTTCTAATTCTGTTTTTTTTTTCCTTTTTGGAGCATCAATAAAATTGTAGTCATGGATATCCCTTGTACTTTTATAAAATCTAAAACTTCAGTCTACTCAATTACATTTACTAGTTCTCCTGTTTCTAATTTTGTTGTTTTTGTTTTTTTAGAGCATCAATAACATTCTAGTCATGTTGCTACCAGTTTACACTATCTACAGAGTACTAATGACTTAAAAAAAAATACAAATAAAATAAAGTAAAACAATCTGACATTTGTTAGTGTTTTCAAGATGGTCATGTCGGTAGAAACCTGCTTTAAAGTTTTTTCCACATAAACTTGGAACATCCAATAAGATAGCATTAATCAAAAATGGAATACCGCCTGATTGAAAGTAAAAATTTATTAACACAATTGATAATCTTATCAAAACGACAGCTAACCTTAATATCTTAATTGATTTATTACATTGTTTACAATGGAAGGATCACATTTAATTTGTCTCGGAAGCATGCGCTCTCGTTCCAAGGCTTCTTTTTTAATGTGTGGGATCTTGTAATTATTAGATCCTCCAATCCTCATTGTCTCTTGCATGCAGAGTTGCAGAGTTAAGAAGATGTGGTTTATCTTCCTAGCTGGGTACTCTTCAAAAGCTGTATTGACTGCATCTATAAGCTGTTATGTGTTCTTAGGACAAACATGATGTTGTAGTGCTTGTATTGCACTAAAGAAACCAAGATCCAGAACATTCATATCCGGTGAATTAGGCGGTTGACACATCAGTCTGATATCAAATCCGTTCTGTGAAGCCTCTAGTTGAAAATCTGTATCAGTTGGAGCCACATGGGTTCTAGCGTTATCCTGTTGAATAAAGATTATTTTTCCTTCATCTTCAACAGACCATTTCTCACGAATCTTAGGTATAACATCTTCCAGAAACATTTTTCTAACATCATCTCTCTTAACTGAAGTAACTGGTTTGATCTCCATTGTCCCAGCTTCTCTATTTCTACTCCTCCTTTGAGCAGGCTGAAGTTTGACAAAAGGAAACACGCCTATCTTTCCAGAGAAAGTTTCTACTCCATCAGCATTGAACCTTGGCCTAGCCATTGCAACTAGCACCATGACATTCCCAATAAAATTCTTGCTTTGACATGTCCTTATAGGATCATCTTCTTCAGGTAAAAGGTAGTAGTTCTGGGTTTTCTTGGTCATGTAGAATCACTTTTCATCAATATGTACAATGTTGTACATATCAATAAACTGTGGTTCATGACTCAAGCTTAGAGGATCCAACATCTTCATGCAAAACCTTAGCCTTGCCACCTTATTCTCTTCTTTTAGATGTGGTTTGAGAGCATTAGAATGCCGCCTCATCAAACCTTCTTTCACCCTCTTATATAGGGTTGAGTGACTAACTCCTAGAGCTTCAGCTAGCGACCTCAAAGTTGTTCGTCAGTGTAGAGGAGTGTCCAAAACACGTTGGACGTCTATCTGAATCCGCTTGCGACCACATCTGTTCTTCCTTCTTTGAGAAACATCAACCAATGCACCAGCTGGAGTGTCTTTTGCTTGTTTCCAAATTCGCTGGACAATTCTAATATGCATAAAATGCAAATTCGCTACTTCTTTAACAGTCATTCTACCTAATTTCCCTCTAACACTCCTTTCAAGCAAAGCATTATATACTGCCCATCTATGACGATTAGTGTAGTTCTTCTTACTTGTAGAGCTACCAATTGCATTAGGTCCTATTTCAAATCATTTTAGTTTTTATCAGTAGACATATGCATCATCAAAACACAATACTAGTGATATTGCTAAGTTTACAAAATACTAAGTCTATGTTCTAGGTTAAGATACATACCTTGATCGCCATGGAATTCATTTTGACTATCTCCGTTATCATTTTGACCTGCTATACATTGACATTGAGGAACCACAGATCAACAACTGTATTTAAAATTGTAATCGCTTACAAAAAAAAAACATTAGCGACATCAAAACAGTAGTCTATTTAACTAAACAACACATCGAGTTTAAGAGCATAAATACCTTGTTCTCCAACAAAGGGGTTTTCGATATCATGGTCTTCATTTGTTCCTGTCCAACAAATGAAGTGATCATAGAATATGAAAATACAATGTGACATCATGAATCCTAAAATAAAGAATAAGACAAGAACTACATAATTACCTGTGTCTCCGTCGAAGGGATATTGTGTTTCTTCATACAGCTGATGAACATCTAACTCTAATATTTCAGAGTTATTATCTTCTGCTGGATTCACATTTAGATCAAGTATAATTGTACTTTCAGAAGACTCTAGAACGGTGACATCTACATCCAATGGATCGAGATTTGCTTCCTCAGCCACAAAAACAGAGGCACCTTCGTCTCTCAAACCTCCATTTTTAAAATCTTGATATTCACTAATTCCTGGAATGATATTCAAATCAAAAGAGTGGCTTTCATTGTTAGTAGGTGAAAGGTTTAAATCAAATGTAGCCATGGAAGATGATCAGAAAATGTTCTTGTTAATGGTGTATATAATGCACGAGTAAAAGTTTTGAATTTTTATATTTGCCTCCATCTGAATTGGTTATTTTGTTCCCTCCAATTACACTTAGTCAAAAACGTGATTAATCCGTTGACTATGAGGAATACTAAGAGGTCGTTAGTATTGAAATTAAATTTTTAAAACCAATAAAAATCTGTTTTGTAAAGAACAACGACGACTAGTAAATGAGAATCGTAAAAGTTTTGTTCAAAACTTTCTCAGTTCCAATTATATAGACCAATTTTGTCCCTAACCTTTTAACGGCAAAGGTTTCATGAAGTCATAACCTAGAGCAACACTACATGGTATGAAAAGAAGCACAAGTATTCTATAACCAACTAAAATTCATGCAGCAAGCCTTATTCCGATATCAAAACCCAAACCTATTTTATTCCGAAGGTCGTTTCCCATTAAAAGCCAAGTAATCTGCAGAACAAGAGTTATCTAATCTAGGGTAACACTGCCATAGACAGGATTGAAATGGCGTAGCATAAATGTTGTTGTGATGGGACATAATGTTGTAAGAGGATTTTCTTTTGGTTTTACTTACTTCTTGTATGACTAGAGGATCGTCGGAGAATCGTTGTGCAAGTTTGATTAGCTTGTCTCGACCTCGCTTCTCAACTATGGTACTCTTGTTAGAGTCACTTCCTGCCAACTAGAGATTCAAATATACATTTAGACAAACAATTCTCACCCGTCAAACAATGCTAATTTACATTAGTGTCCATAGGCTTTGGAAAAGCTTAGAACTCAATAACATGCATTCGTAACTCTTTTTCTATTGGAAGAACATGAACATACGCCGCTGTATTATAATGGTACGGTAAAAGCTAGAACCCTGAAATTTGAAGCAGGAGAATGAATAATTGAAAGGCATCCAAAATTAAAGAGGCAACTTGCAGAACAGTTACGAAGCTACACACCTTTGACAACAGGGAACATAACGTCTTAGCAGCAGTTTTGTTGCCTTGTTCACCGCTATCATCTATGCATCGAAGAAGCGTGTCTATTCCACCAGTTTCAGCAATCGATTTACATATTTCATCCTAGTTACAGCAAAAAAAAAAAAAAAAAAAAAACAGGACGCAAGATTAGGAATTTGCAGTGACCTAAGCAATAGTGTTATGACACAAAGACTTCTAGTAGGATACTTACATTTACAGCAATTTATTTTAATGCAATACTAGCTGTCACCAATGCTATCAGATCCAATCCCTGCCTGCAATGCTTCGGTGAGGGCTCTTGCGATCCATAATTTGGCAAATGTCCGTGCATAACCATAAACCTAAAACAAATGAAAGCAAGAAAGAGATGGTCTAAATAAAAAAAACACACCAAGACATTGTAATCTCCTTATAAGCGCGATTCAAAATCAAACTTCCAAAAAAAAAATCAAAAAGAGTCAATCATGGAAGCAGCTCGAGAGAACTCACGAGAATGCCATTATCCGTCGGCGGAGGAGGAGCAATATCGATGGAGGAAGAAGAAGACATCTTAATCCTGAAACTGAACCATACAGGAAGAGAGAAGAATCTATTAGAAACTGGGTCAGAGCATGAGCAAGTAACGGAGATTGTAAATCGGAGCTCGAAAAAGTGAAAACTGAGAAATCGACCTCGTGAATTGACGGGAAGGCGGAAGAGATATGCCGGAGAAGAGAGGAAGAGGTGTGAGATGAGTGAAGCACTTCATTTCTCTTGGTCTCTCTATATAAACCCACTTTCAAGAATTTTTTCTGGGTTTGGATTTCTATTTCCTATCATTGTGATGACATGCATCTGCAGAATTTCAAAGAAGAAGCTAATCTAAGAGAAGCAAATTTGGTTTCGGGGAAGAGATAATGAATTAAGTGGTTTTTTAAAAAATAAGGTAAATGAAGTTTTTTAAAATACAATCGTAAATTGTTGTTTTTATGAGGCTAATGTAGTCTTTGTATAATTTTTCTTAGTAAACGTGCATAGCTCAAAAACGACAAGTAAAAAAAACCGGAGGGAGTATATATAGAGGAATGAGGCGGTGGCAATTGAAGGCGGTGAAAGTGTGGATAATAATCCATATTTCATAACACTCCCCCTTAATTATCCATCACCATTATTATTCTGTCATCTCTTCTTTATCGATATAATCTAGCTCTTGAATCAATAGTCTCTTCTTCGGATTGATGATTCTTGACTTCTACGTCATTGGAATTGTAATACTTTCTTCCGATGTCTTGGATATCTGTTGCGTATTCTTTGATGCTTTGTTAAAACTTTGTCATAGAAAAACCCAAAATGACAAAAAAAAAACTATGGCTAAGAAAAAAAATACATCAACGCATTTCATAATACTTCTTCCGGAAGTGTATTTCTTTAGATGTTTATCTTTTTGCGTTTTTCTTTGCTGCCTCGTTAAAAACCTCGTCATGGAAAACCCCATTGGGATAAAAACCATGATAAGAGAAAAAGAGTGCAGCCACGCATGTTATCATAGTTCTCCCCCTGGAAGCATCATCTTCAGGATATGCATTCCATTTATATACACCATCTTTTTGAGATCTTTACAAATAGAGCCTTTGTGAACAAACTCGTATGATTGTCATTCTCGGGTCATTGGACGTCTGGTCTACAGTTTGAGTTGGTCATGCTCTCTTGTTTCAAAATTTTCTTTTGATTAATATAAATTTACCAAATAAATTTTCAGATGCTTCGGGCATTCTTGATCCTTCTAGGATTTTTATCAATATATTACTGAATGTGATTATATCCATGACCGAGGAACATCAATTTTCGGTCTTTGAGAAAAACTTTTGTGCCACAAACAAAATTTTATATCTTGTGACTTTGTTTTATCATTGCTTCCAAACAAAGACCCATTTGGTCTCGAAGGATATTACATCTTCAGGTATAATGACCATAAGTCCAAAGATATTTTCTTTTGTTGATTCTTCTGAAATATTTTCATTTTATTCTTTAATTTTCTTTCTCTTCAGAAGAATTTTAGATTCCATTAGCCTCCCCCTTTTTTAACTGAACCTTACATTCATTTACTTTACTCCGATAAAATTTTGTTCTTCAGGAACATTAATATTCGTGGAGCACATCCAAGTTTTATGAACTTCAACTTCGAAATATTTTGTAGGGAGGATTAAATAGCACTTTCTTTAGAAATGCTTAAATCTGAGTTTTTCTATCTGTTAGATCCTACTAGGATCTTTCAAGATAAGATGTTTAATTGGGATACCTGCAAAACAAAATAAACATAGTTTTCCTAAAAAACATCATATGTTAGGACTAAATCAATGATCACTTTCTTTGATCTATCTATTGGTTAATCTTAACTAAAACTATTAAACCCCATGCAACATATACTCATCAAATAGAGTTCCCGGGAACATAATTATGATATCATTAATCCTTCAAGGATTCTTTCCTTCGCAATTCAAGTCGCTCATTTTCTGCCAGACTTGATATTACTTTTAATGTTTGGACTGCTGGTCCAAAAATTTCTCATTTTTCAAATTTTATTAGATTTCTTTATATATATGAAAGAACCACAAATATTGTCCTGAAGAAATATTTGTAAAAGTTCCCGAAGAAGTGCATAAAGAAAAATGTCTAGAAGACATATTTAAATGTTTCAGAAGAACTACATAATTTTCATCCAGAAGATGATTGTTTTAATTATAATTTTTGAAATACATAATATGAAAAATCAAAAAATGAGAAAGTGAGAGAGAGTATGAAAAATACATAATATAATTTTCATCCAACTAAACCCGGTATCTCTACCCTCCCTCCTGAAACTTTACTTCTCAATTCCTTTAAACGTTTCATAGCTTCTATTCCCTCAACTTCATTTATACATGTATTATCGAATTGTTATTTACAGTTATAGTTTCGATCGATTTGTTCGATTCCTAGATTTTAGTTTTGGGTTTCAAAAAGAATACTCTGGTCAATTTCCTTTCGCATAAACTTCTCAGTTTACTAAGCGATTCATAGTTTTTGTTACCTTCTACACTGCATTAGATCGGTAATCTCGAATTGCTATTTACAGTGCATGTTTTCAATCTTTTTGTCCAATTTCTAATTTTGTATGTTTGAGAGTTTGGTAAATTCACGTTGAACATGTCTATCTACTAAGGCTTTTCAATCTTTTTTTCCAGTTCTGAGTGTCTATAATTCATGTGTTGTGTCCATGCATACCTGTCCACATCATAATAATTACAAACGAGTATTCTAGAATACATGGCCAGGTACATAGACTCAATTATTCTTTGATGGAATATTGGGTCAAGTACATATACACAATTATTCTTTGATGGAATAACATCTCATACAATTCTAATCAGCCCTTCTATTTGCCTTTGACATATCTTGCACACTTTTATTACCAATTATGCATCACCTGATGGTGAAAGTTTACATAGCAACCATATATTGCATTCCATAGTAGAAATCCAATTTACATAAATCATAACAGAGAAAAATTGTTAATGTTTGCACTCACCAAAGTACTGGTTCTTCGAACACAAATTCAATGATAACATACACAAATTCAATAATATTGTTTACCATAATCTCCTCCCCATTAAATGTCATCCATTTTGCTGAATCCATTTCCATTATTCTCTGTCCAATGGAACCATGTCTCACCAAGACAGGATTAGATAGTAACCACATTATTGCTTTATAGAATAAAACACAAATTTACCAAAATAATAACATTGATAATCTCTCAATGTTTGCTCAATACATCCAATGTACTGGTTCTTCGCATATGTTATCACTTATTTTATTTCATCATTTCCCTAAGGAGTCTACGATCCTCAATATGTCGTCCCCTCATTTTGTACATACTAAATTTTGACTCACTACCACTATGAATTCTATGTATCTTATATATAAAATACCGTCTATTTAAAGACATCCATTTTTACCACTATGAATTCCATGTATCTTATATATAAAGTACCATTTATTTACAGAAATAACAATATTATTAACACAACAATACACAACTAAATTCAAACACATACCAAACATACGTAAAAACAACTTACCATTGTAGTTAGACTTCTCACTCTTTCAGCAAGATCAATGAAAAACTGGTTGTCAATCACCAATTTTTTTTGTAATTTCATGCTTCTTATTCAATGTATTTAGATATAGCGATTAATAACATTCTAGAAAATTTAATACACAATTACTTGAATTAAATCATATATTTCCGGATTTCTTTTCAGTAATTCCAGGAACATTGTGAAATATTGTTCTTCAACATTTGGGAGTAAATAGTGTGGCTTCAATACAGAGTTGCTCTATATATAGCTTAACATGTCATTCTCTTCGCAAGTTAGATCCAACTGTAAAATTAAGGGGTTAGAGCGTGTTTGAGCGAATCTAATTGCTTCTATAAATTAAAAACTGTAACATAGTTGCTAATTCATTTCTTACCTGACTTTTACCCTCGCAAACATCAACATCCTGCGTATCAGAGTAAACGACAATTGATGTATCCAATGCCGGGTCCTATCAATATTAAACCATTGTAGAAATTATAAAAACATCTAAGTAGGAATCACAACATTTTTACAAAAAAAAGTCAAAAAAAAATTATTATGCATCCACGAATAATCACCTTCTCTATCACACACCCCATCGCTGGTGCACCATCATGCGCATTACTAACGACATACTCAGAATCTAAATAAAGCATGAAATTATAAATATAAGAGTTGATTACACTCGAGAATCCTGTTGATAAGTGATATCTCCTGACAACGTACCTTATCAACAGACACTTCAGTTGAAACGTGAATCAATGGAGTATCCGATTTACACATGACATAGGCATCTACTGAAATCATTTTAAACTAATTATTCCAAAACAACTAAAACATACAATATATCATTATATGTTCCCAAGTGTTAAAACAGACAGTTGAACTACCTTAATGGGGTCAAATCGGAATGAATAATTACTCGAGTCGTCGGTTAGCATGGTTTCACTAGTCCCAGTTGCGAGTGTACGTACCTATTTTGACATTATGCATTATAAAAAGTTAGAATTTCTTTTCTAACATTATCACCCATCAAAACACCTCATGCAAATAATTTCAAGATGACCTTCCCAGAATACAAGGAATACAACGCTATTGCTCTTGCGTTTACCTCATTGACCTCCATCTTTTGCAGCATATCATTATCTGTGTATAGCCAAGTATCTAGGAAACCCATAACATGCTGTATTGCTGCATCGCTTTCAAGGCTGGCAAGATTCTAATTTCACATCACAAAAATGAATTAGAACCATTTTATTATACGTATATTCCTAAGTTAAATTCTTCAAAGCTATTGGTATATTACCGGATCCTCAACACGAGAATGATAACCTTCCTCATTGGATTTATGTACAACCTCACCAGTCTACATAAGTACTCATAATAGTTAAGTAATATCCATCTAGAAATAATAATTTTTTTTTTGGTACATGTGTACTCCGTTTACAGATTTTGGGTCCTGTACAAAATTTTCTTCCACCGCATTTCCTTTATTGGTTCTACCACTTTCCACACCAACGTTTTCACTTATCTGCATCCAAAGTAGGAACAATTATAAGGATACGCATTGGTCATACCTGTCTGAAATTATATATATATATATTAGTAACTATCGAAGTGTACAAACCTTTTTGCGAGGTTCCCCAGTTACCGTTTCTGCGTTGGGGATTAAATTATCATCCACATCATTCACACCTACCTTTTCCATGCACTGCATCCATAGTTAGGTAATAGCCGTCTGGAAATAACATATTTCTTATTTGGTACATGTGGATGCGTACAAACCTTAATGCAAGGAGATGGATTTACAGATTTCAGGTCGTGGACTAGATTTTCTTCCTCCTGGTTATGATTTCTCCTGAGGTGATCTGGTTTATCTCGGTTCCGGTTACTACCTCCCTCTCCATCAGTTTGCCTCGGCTGCACTTCAAGCTGTTCCATCCGCTGGTTCATCCGTTCTTTCAGTTCGGTCAGTTGGTTCACTCTAGCATCCATTTCTTTGGGATTGACCCACCGAATGTGATTACTGTCTCGGAAAGTGTAGTATAAAAATTGACCGTCAGATAGATCAGATGACATAAAAGGGGTACCTCGCAAAAGAAACAAACATGTTAGCAAATATTCCTTAGTGTTTTCTTTCTTGAATTCACTCACACTCTTAAGGTCTTCACAACACACAAGAGTTTCTCCTCGGTTCTAAATGAACTAAATCGTCCACTTGACTTAAGCCTTTAACCAAACAGCAAAATCAAGCAGATTGTAAGACTACAAGAGGATAGATAGGTAGAAAAGAATTTGATTCGTTTTTTTTTTAAACTTCTCTTTTTGTTTTTTTTTTACTTTTGGACTTTTTTTTTTCTGAGCAGATCACAAGAGATAGATGAGAAAAGATGGAATTTAGAAAACAAAGAAGGATAGTACCGAATTACTACAAGTGAGTGGCTCTGATACCACTTGATAAGATCTTCTCAAGATTTGTCACGCACTTGGTTCGGTGAGATTGACAAACTCCTTGGTTCCGATCGATTCAGCGAGAGAGACTCTAAGGCGTGGGAGAAACCCCGAAAATTCCTAGGCCCAATCCCGAGAGAATAGAAGAGAAACGAGGGAATGGAAACAAAGAAGGAAAAGTTCGCGATATTGGATGTTGGGGTGTGAGACAAGTCCCAAAATTCCCTAAGCCCCGAATATGACTACGAACACTCTCTCTCACTTTGTCGGCGAAGGCTACGTCAAGTAAGATGAGAATTACTTGATAAACTGAACGATCAAATGGATAACCACCAAGTATCGAAAAGTTCTAAGAAGAACAAAACAGAAAACTCAAAGAAAATTGATAGATAAAAATCTAATGAAAATCTGAGTACAAAGAAGCTTTTATATAGAGGCGTATAAGACCATCGGTCGTTCATAGAAAATGACAAAGAAATAAATAAAGTCCAAGAAAACATTTAAGAAGGGGTTGAAAAATGGTTAAGCTTCCTCGGATGACTCTTCGCATACTTAGCCGAGAAAACTCTTGAACTGCCAAACCATGTACCAAGCCGCAGACGAACCAAGGTCGTGAGATGGGTAATGCCTTAACCTCGTTAAAATCCCATCCGGTAAACCCAGTGGGACAAACCCGGATGTAAGGAAAAAGAGTATCAAAACAATACCCCCAACCAAGTTAGTTCGGACCTAAGTACATGAGAATGGTCATGGCCTTGTGGTTTGTTTCCGTTGTTGGGTTTGTTGCTTGGCTCCTAAGACAGGTAAGCACACGCTGGATCGATCTCGTAAGCATCCGGGTATGTGACCTGGTCATCAGCTCGGCTGTTACGATCAGGGCAGCGTCTGGGTTGCTCGTTGGTTCTTGTTCCTCGATCCACGGTACGCCGATATATCTGAACCCACAGTACGTCTGATATGTCCGATGGTTCTATGATTCTATCATCCCCCTCCTCTTGAAAAGGACGTGTCCCCAAGTCTGCTTCATCTGCGTGAAAAGGCATGATATCAGCTATATTGAAACTGCTAACTTACAGAATACTTTCTGTGTAGATCAATCTTATAAACGTTGTTGTTGATCCACTCCAAAACAGTGAATGGCCCGTCAACCCTTGGCATGAGTTTTTATTTTATTTCTTCTAGGAACCTCTCTTTCCTTCAGTAGAACCATACTTGATCGCCAGGCTCAAACACTTTCTTGTTTTTCCCATTGTTGGCATATTTCTGAAACTGCTCTGTTTTTCTCTCAATGTTTTGCCGTGCTTTCTCATGCATCTTTTTCATCAAGTCAGCTTTCTTCTTTCCGTCCATACTCACACGCTCAGACAAAGGTAAAGGGGTCAAATCCAAGTGTGTAAGTGGATTAAATCCATAAACTAACTGAAAAGGAGAATAAAGAGTAGTGGAATGAACAGCTCGATTATAAGCAAATTCAACATGAGGCAGATAATCCTCCCAACTTCTAAGGTTCTTTTTAATAACCGGTCGTAAAATAGCTGACAAAGTCTTATTGACTATTTCAGTTTGGCCATCGGTTTGGAGGTGGCAGGTCGTAGAGAAACACAACTTAGTTCCTATCTTGGCCCAAATGGTTTTCCAGAAATAACTAAGAAACTTAGTATCTTTGTAAGAAACAATGGTTCTAGGAACCTCATGCACGCGTACCACTTCCCTAAAGAATAGATCGGCTATGTTTGAGGCATCGTCTGTGTTATGGCATTGAACGAAGTGTGCCATTTTAGAGAATCGGTCCACTATGACAAAGATAGAATCCTTACCTCTGCGGGGCCGTGGCAACCCGAAGACAAAATCCATTGAGATGTCAGTCCATGGCTCGGTAGGGATGGGTAGCGGAGT
This sequence comes from Eutrema salsugineum, assembly GCF_000478725.1. NCBI lineage: Eukaryota > Viridiplantae > Streptophyta > Magnoliopsida > Brassicales > Brassicaceae > Eutrema > Eutrema salsugineum. Next base: position 12,275,925 of record NW_006256909.1, on the reverse strand, counting down.
GTACATACCTGATCCCTGGCTGCGGGCTTTAGCAAGTTTACACACGGTGCACCGGTGGCAGATTCTTTCTACATCCTTCTTGAGGTGCGACCAATGGACCACACTTAGTGTTTTCAAAACACCAAAGTGCCCCATCAGCCCTCTACCGTGAGCCTCCCTAACTATCAACTCACGCAAAGAAGAGTTAGGTATGCAAAGTTGGTTCTCATAGAATAAATAACCACCAGTCTGATAATATTTTCCATGAGGAAATTTAGAACAGGCGAGGAAAACTTCCTGGAAGTCCGGGTCAGTCACATATGCTTCTTTAATCATCTCCAACCCGAGCACCTTAAGCGTAGTGATTAATGTGTACCGTCGTGACAAGATGTTGGCCATAATATTTCTTTTCCTTGCTATACTGGATCGCATACGGAAAGGTCTCGATGAACCTAACCCATCTTGCATGCCGCTTATTCAGCTTTTGTTGCCCTTTGAGATGATTTGACGATTGATGATCACTATGTATCACAAACTCCTTAGGCCACAAATAGTGTTGCCACATCTGCAGGGCTCGGATAAAGGTGTAGAGTTTCTTGTTGTAGATAGGGTAATTTAAGGTAGCACCGCCAAGCTTCTCACGGAAATAAGCGATTGGTAACTTTTCTTGCATAAGTACGGAACCAATGCCCATACCGGATGTGTCACACTCGATTTCGAAGGTCTTAAGAAAATTGGGTAGGGACAAGAGAAGCGCATGGGTCAGTCGATACTTAAGCACCTGGAACACTTCCTCTTAGGCTCGTTCCCACCTGAACCCAACATCTTTCTTTATGACTTCAGTTAGCGGTGCTGCGATGGTATTGAAATCTCGGAATAGAACCCCGCTAAGTCGTGAAATCTGCGGACCTCTCCAACCGTCTTTGGAATTGGCCAATCCCGTATGGCTTTAATCTTTTCTTCGTCCACCTATATGTCCTGTGAACTCACAACAAACCCTAGAAAAAACATGTTCTCTGTGCAGAATGAACAGTTCTTAAAATTTCCGAACAAACCCTCCTTCCTAAGTATTTCTAGCACTTGTTTCAAGTGGCTCACATGTTCCTCTAGGCTTTTACTATAGATCAGGATGTCGTCAAAGTATACAACTACGAAAACACCAATGTAAGCCATATGAACATGATTCATTAACCGCATGCATGACCAGCCATTCATATAAACCATGCTTGGTTTTGAATGCGGTCTTCCATTCATCTCCCTTCTTCATTCGGATCTGATGGTATTCACTTTTTAAACCTAATTTTATAAACACACTAGAGCCGTGAAGTTCATCTAACATGTCATCTAAGCGCGGGATGGGATGGCGATATTTTACCGTGATGTTGTTTATTGCTCGGCAGTCCATGCAAATTTTCCGGGTCCCATCTTTTTTGGAACCAATAGAACAGGTACAGCACACGGGCTCATGCTTTCCCTAATGTAACCCTTCTCCATTAGGTCATCTACTTGGCGCTGTAGTTCCTTGGTCTCCACCGGGTTGGTTCGGTAAGCAGACCGATTTGGGAGAGACGCTCCGGGTATGAAGTCTATCTTGTGTTCAATTCCTCGGATTGGTGGTAGACCTCCTGAATTGTATTCTGGGAAAACATCAGTGTACTCCTGTAAAACCAAAGAAACATTGCTCGGGAGCTCCGGCTCAAGTTTAGTGGTGCTAACTAAAGCGGATTAAAACATAAGCAAAATTAAAGGCTGCTTAGTAAGCATAGCCTTTTTGATCTCACTCGGTCTCACGAAAAGAGTCTCTCTTCTCATGGGTTTATTGATTAAGGCCTTTTTTGGTGGTTCACTTGAACTCTCACTCTCATTTTTTGTAAGTGATGTGTTTGGGGGATCGCTCTGAGTGGATTTTCCTTTGCTGCTTTTCTCAAGTTGGATTCGGTCTAAGTAAACTTCGCGGGGTGATAAAGGAGCTAGGATGATTTTCCGGCCCTTGAGTTTGAATGAGTGCTTGTTAGTAAAGCAATCGTGGATCCCCTTATGGTTATACTGCCACGGTCTTCCCAACAGAATGTGTCCGGCCTCCATGGGTAAGACGTCGTACATGACTTCATCCTCATACCGCCCATTCTTAAAAGGCACCAAGACTTGTTTGCTGAATTTGAGTTGCCTCTTGTTGTTGAGCCATCTAAGGTTGTACGGGTGCAGGTGCTTATTGTCTTGATACCTAACTTTTCCACCATACTTTGGCTTGCAACATTCGTACAAGTTCCTCCATCTATGACCATGCTTCAGGTCTTTCCAATCACCAGGCATCGAGTGTGAAATAAATTCTCCTTTTGATCCTCTTCCCATACCGGTTTCTAAGACACTAGAACTCACTGGGCCACTAACAGTTCCCCTTCAGCCGCATACTCTTCGCCAGCTTCATCATTGTATAATGGCTCAGGGACTTCTTCTCCTTCGGAAACAATTTTGCTGGACTCAAGTAGATCATAGCCCTCTGGTTAGGACACTTGTTTGCATAGTGTCCCTTGCCCCTGCATTTGAAACACTCGATGTCTCTACTCCGTACTGGGTTAGCCTCAGCCTTTCCTCAGTCGTCGGTGCTAGGCAAACTTGGCTTGTAATCGGTTTTGGTCTTAGCATCGTTCCTTGCTAGATAGATTTTGTCGTTCCGGTTGGCTGGTCGTGATCCTGATCCATAAGTGGGTCGGCTCAGGTCCTTTCTCTTTAACTGCAGTTCCAAGGGAATCGCCTTATCCAACATCTCAGACATACTTGTGTATTCCTGTAGCTTCATCCGATCTTGGATATCCCGGTTCAGTCTACTAAGGAATCTTGCCATGGTCGCGTCTTCTGGTTCCTCTACATCGGCTTTCAACATGGAAATAATCTTCGAGATTCTTGGCTCCTTGGGTCAGCCTTCTCAGTTTGGTATGAAACTCCTGATGGTAATGAGTTGGCACAAAACGCCGTCTCATAAGGCTAACCATCTCATCCCATATCTCGACCGATCGCTCTCTATTTCGCCTCCGGTTGGTGACAATCTGATCTCACCAATCGATCGCGTAGCCATTGAACTCAGATGCGGCCAAGTTGATTTTTTTTCTATCCTGGCAACCGAAGATAATTAAGGTCTTCTTCTCCCATTTCAGGAACGCGTCAGGATCGTTTTTGCCATAAAATGTAGGAATCCGGAGTTTCATTCCTCTCAGATCATTATCGGGTCGAGTTCGTACAGGTTCCGCATTGTACCGCTCTCGGCTGTGATTCCGGTTGTCTCGATCATCCTGTCGGTCGCGTGGTCCATTCCGTCGGAAAAAATCGTCTCGATTACACTGAGCTCCTTGACCTTGCCAGGGTCTATTGCGGCTTCCGCCAGAGGTGTGTCCATCCGTATAAAAAGGTTTCTCAAAGACTTTCACCTGGTTACGATTTCTCCTAAGGTGATATGGTTCATCACGGTTCTGGTTACTACCTCCCTTTCCATCTGTTTGCCTCGGCTGCACTCAAGCCGTTGTTCATCCGTTCCATCAGTTCGGTCAGTTGGTTCAGTCTAGCGTCCATTTCTTTGGGATTGACCCACGGAATGTGATTACTGTCTCGGAAAGTGTAGTATGAAAATTCACCGTCAGATAGATCAGATGACATAAAAAGGGTACTTTGCAAAAGAAACAAACACGTTAGCAAATATTCCTCACTTAGTCTTTTCTCTCTTGAATTCACTCACACTCTTAAGGTCCTCACAACACACGAGAGTTTCTCCTCGGTTCTAAATGAACTAATTTGTCAACTCGACTTAAGCCTTTAACCGAACAGCAAAATCAAGCAGATTGTAAGACTAGAAGAGGATAGATAGGTAGAAAAGATTTTGATTCGTTTTTTTTATTTAAACTTCTCTTTTTGTTTTTTGACTTTTGGACTTCTTTTTTTTTCTGATAAGATCACAAGAGATAGATGAGAAAAGATGGAATTTAGAAAAACAAAGAAGGATATTACTGAATTTCTACAAGTGTGTGGCTCTGATACCACTTCATAAGATGTCAAGCACTTGGTTCAATGAGATTGATAAACTCCTTGGTTCTGATCGTTTCAGCGAGAGAGATGCTAAGGCGTGGGAGAAATCCCGAAAATACCTAGGCCCAATCCCGAGATAATAGAAGAGAAGCGAGGGAATGGAAACAAAAAAGGAAGAGATTGTGATATTGGATGTTAGGATGTGAGACAAGTTCCAAAATTCCCTAAGCCCCGAATATGACTACGAACACTCTCTCTCACTTTGTCGGCAAAGGCTACGTCAAGTAAGATGAGAATTACTTGATAAACCGAACTATCAAACTGCTAACCACCAAGTATCGAAAATTTCTAAGAAAAACAAAACAGAAAACTTAAAGAAAATTGATAGATAAAAAGCTGATGACAATCTGAGTACAAAGAAGCCTTTATATAGAGGCGTAGAAGACCATCGGTCGTTCATAGAAAATGACAAAAAAATAAATAAATTCAAATAAAACATTTAAGAAGGGGTTGAAAAAAGGTTAAATTTCCTCGGATGACTCTTCGCATACTTAGCAGAGAAAACTCTTGAACTTCCGAACCATGTACCAAGCGGCGGACGAACCAAGGTCGTGAGATGGGTAATGCCTTAACCTCGTTAAAACCTCATCCGATAAACGCAGTAGGACAAACCCGGATGTAAGGAAAAAGAGTATCAAAACAGTACCCCAACCAAGTTAGTTCGGACCTAAATACATGAGAATGGTCATGGCCTGTGGTTTGGTTCCGTTGTTGGGTCTGTCGCTTGGCTCCTAAGGCCGGTAAGCACACACTAGATCGATCACGTAAGCATCCGGGTACGTGACCTGGTCATCGGTCCGGCTGGTACGATCAGGGCAGGGTCTGGATCGCTCGCTGGTTCTTGTTCCCCGATCCGCGGTATGCCCGATATGTCTTGTTCCTCGATCCGAACCTCAACCCGCGGTACGTCCGATATGTCCGATGGTTCCATGATTCTATCAAACCCGTTTCAGCTGTAATCTCTAAAGCATATTTGCATTGTAACAAGACAATACCTTCTTCATTACGAGATACCTCTAAATCCAGAAAATATTTGAGCTTTTCAAGATCCTTCATCTTGAAAAAATGTTTCAAATAGTCTTTAAACTTCGTCAAAGCAACCGATTTATTTATGTAAATTAGCAAGTTATCAACATAGATAAAGACTCGAATCTCAACACCATCACAAAATATATCAAAAGAGAATAGTCATAATATGATTAAATAAAACCAACCTCCTTCAAATGGACAGTTAGTTTAGCAAACCAACAATGTGGTGCTTGTTTGAGACCGTAGAGAGATTTCTTCAAGCGACATTCTTTCTTTGGATTCGAGCTGGAATTGTGGGTCTCTCTTAACTCCATGGTTGTTGAATTAATTCATGTTGATGTTTGGGGTCCGTACCGAGCTCTGTTCCTGTCGTTGTGGGTTTGGCAATCGAACCGTCAATAAACATAATTTTTTCTTAGCTCGGGATGCATTAATCATCTCCTCTGCCCACTCATTAAAATTCTTTCCAGTCATAACCACCGGTGTAATCAAAGCACCTGGATTATTAGAGGAATACAAGATGTAAGGTGTGCTAGCGCTGGAATCACCAGTCGCTGCAACAATGGTACCATCAGTAGCCATGTTTTATCAAAAAAAAAAAACGGTTGTAGCTACCGACAAAATAAAAACTAAGGGCGAGCAGAGAAGAACTCGAACGCAAAATGAAGAAAGCAAAGAGTTATGGTTCATGATTTTAGCTCTGATACCATATAGAAAATACTGAATACACTTTCTTATACAATAAACAACTTATACATATGATAAATATACATCACATATCAACCAAAATTTATCTCAACTTCCAATGTGGGATATTTCTCAACCTAATCCCTAATGTAATACTTATATAAACCCAAACAATAGAATATGACCAAATAATGGTTATTTTAACTCTAAAAATAAAATCAACTTATACATACTATATATATATATATATATATATATCTCATATATTACCCAAGATTTCTCTCAACTTCTATTGTGGGATATTTATTTGCCAAATGTAATACTTATATAAGCCCAATACAATAGAATATGGTCCAATAATGGTTATTTAACTCTAAAAATAAAATCAAAAATCAAAAGGTTAGAAAATAGAAAGTGACTACAAATTAAAAATCCCAACTTAAAATGTTAAATGGTGCAGTTTGATTTTTTTTTTAAAAATCGATTATTACTATTAACAGATTACCCATGCTTTGTGTGAAAATTTGTTTTGTTGTTTACAATCATTTTTTCGGAGTTTAGTTAATGTGTAACTTCAGAATAATTTTAAGCAAAAGAAATTTTATGATATGCTTAAAAAAAGATAACATACCTTAAGGAAAATATGACAACGTACATTGGCAAAACAATATTTACTTATTATTTAGATTGTACATTAATCACCCCAAAAATATCCTATAAAATATTTCATAAGTTTTTTAATAAAATTTGTTAAAATATGACTAAAAATTAATTAAATACATATCAAAATCTGATTGTTTAACTTGACATATGTCATGATCAGACGAGTTATTAACTTTAAATATTTTTCTTTATATAATAAGATATATTTTAAAATTATAACAAAACAAAATATAAAAAGGAGGTTACAATGCATAACGTAAAAGGGAAATTGTTTAACCCCACAAAAAACAAAAATTCAAAGCTTGCAATTCTTTGATCTGATGGCTAGTCGTTCTTATAGAAATTTAATAATACAACTATTTTAATATATTAAAGAGGGCCAAATCTCTCCAACTTTTTGACACGTTAGCAGTAGGGAGAATGACACTTAATTATTTAAGTTTTAATTAATAAATTTTAATATTAAATTTTAAAATACTCAAAAAAATTAAAAAAAAATTATTAATTAACTCTTATAACTAATATTTATGTAGATGTTGAATGAGAATTTATGTCATAACTAATTAAAAATATTGATAGATATTTATTTAATTTTGATATAACTTTAGATTACTTAATAATATTCAATATATATTTTAAATTATTTTTTAAAGTTATTTATAATAACATATAAACAAGTAACAAATGATGATTATATTAATTTTTACGAAAATATAAAAAATATATAAATTTAAAATAGTTGAAAAGAAAGTGGAAACAACGTAACCAAAAAGGTTACATGCAGATATTCATCTAATTATAACTAATTAACTTTTGGAAAGAGGGAAAGTGAAAACAACGTACCCAAATCTAGAGATATATGTGGTATTACATTATTGCACATCTATCCATTTATGTATTGGGTATGCCAGGTTTGCTAAATTTCTTATGAATGCTTTCAAATTTTTGTTTGAGTATGCCTACCTCACTTTGGATAATAAAACTTTTGGGGTTAAGACTAGTTGAATATAAGTCAGAAGGCGAATTAATTAACTTTTGCAATGATGTGTTTTCACTAAAGTGAGCAAACACTGTAAAAGCAATATTCAAAACTGAAAAGAAAAAAAAAAACAAAATTGAAAAATATTTAATTATTTGAGTTAAACATATTAGTACTCACAGTTTAATTTATCGATGAAAATGTGATAGGGTCAATAAGCTCAGTCTTTTGTTGTTGTGTTACCAATAGAACAGTAAATGGCACAATTAATTTGTCGCAAGCCCAAACGGTGAAGCCCAACAGTGAGCTCAATCTGCCACAATGGTCGGCCTCTTTACTCTATGTCAAAAGTCCACTTCAAGACAAATTTCTACCCTATGACAAAAACAAAAGTAAAGCAGAGCCAAGGACGATGATTAGCTGCAAAGCTGCAGCAGATACAATCACAATGCAAAACCCTTTTGATGCTCACGTGCAATGTTGACTGACTCTAGGAGCAACAAGTTTAGCAGTTGTAAGTTCACTAGGGTTTTGAAAATACACTGTGTAGAAATAACAAGTAAGCACCATTGTAACATTAAGTGAAAATCAATAAGAAAATTTTTCACCATTTCAAAGTTCGGTCAGAAGAGATCTACAATGCCGCTATTCAGCGGATCGCCGAGCGGAAACCCAGGCCACACCTGACGGTACTATCCAAGTACCGTTAACCGTCGCTGAGCAAGACCAGATTTTTGAGGAGGTATGATCTATTTCAAATTTTTTAAAATTTATTATATTTATTACTTAATAATTAATTAACGTTTTTATTTTCATTTGTAGGTTGCTCCGAAGAAGTAGGGCCGAACCTTAGGGATGGGCTCTATTAGAGACTGTCCTGCCGTCTCGGCTTCCGGATTTCCCACGCAGGAGGATCCGAGTCATCTTCGCCAGGAGCTTGCTACGACCAATGCTGAGATCACCACTCTCAGGCATGAGCAAGTGGCCCAGAAGCAGGAGCTCACCGAGATGCACGGGCTCTTCGACATCATTGCGGAAGCGGTTCCGCAGTTGGCCACCGCAATCCGAGAGAGGCAATGGCGAGCACGAGGGATCTTTGAGGCCGGTGGTACTTCCGGTGGACCATCGGACCAGCAGACGCAGGTCAGACGCAGGGTCAGACTTCAGCTCCAGTAGTGCAGATGGGAAACGACGGTCCAACAGCGACGGATGGCCAAGACAGAAAGCCTCCTCGAGACGTCGATCTCAACCTCGACGATTATGAAATCACATTGTAGATTAGGTTTTTTTTATGTAAAAAATAATTTGTATTTCATTTTTTCTTTTATTTATAGATTATTTTCGAAGTTAAATTTTAATTTAAAATGTTTTTTTCTATTTTCAATTATTTGATTATTTTAAAAATTCATTAATTAAATTAAAATCAAATTTAAATAATTAATTTATAAATCGACGTAAATTCGTCGTAAAGTTACGTCGATCTAACGTCGAACATTTTACGACGAATTTACGTCGAATATGTTTACGTCGAATCTACGTCGAAAATTTACGACGAATTAACATCGATAATTAAAAAATTAATTTCCTTTAATTGAAATAAGTGGTCTCCTAATCGTTGTTAAATCAATGTAATTTTACATCGATTTTACGTCGTTCTTATGATGGACGTATTTCGTTGTACTTTCGTTGGAAAATTTACGTCGACTTTACGACGAATAGTTTCCGACGATATTACGACGATTTTCCTGGGTTGGTAATTTTACGACGATTTTACGACGAATTCTATTTTACGACGATTGTTTTACGACGATTTTTCATTCGTCGCTAATTCGACGTAAATGCACTTTTACATCGATTTAACGTCGATATCTGCCGACGTAAAACCCGATCTTTCTTGTAGTGTGTTTAATATTGTTTTGTGGCAATTTTAAAAAATTAAGACAGCAAAAAATTTCATTAAATCCTAAATTTAGATTAACTTTTTCTTCCCTTGATGATCTTATATTTGACATCAGATTGTTTAAGCGTATGCTTTTAATAAGTACATCCATTTCCTAGAACCCCAAACAATGATTAGTAATTTATATAAAAAACCGATAGTGCCTAATCCAAATGGGATAACAATTATTTTAAAACAAAGGTTTATTTACCATTTTGAAATCCCATGCACCTTATTATGTACATTGATTGTGCAAAAAAACTCACAAACTTGGCTTTGAGGATAACATATCATTTAATATGTGATTATGTTGCAGGAGGCATATATATATAATATTGATCTTGATGACTATAACTCAATTTGTTTTTCAATGAAAGCAAAAATATATTAATATTAATTCCTGTTTTTTTTTTTTTTGTTCATTATGTTGTTTATGAGCTATAGAATAAAAAGTGATCATGTCCACTCTGCCACAACAAAAGAAACTAGGTTCACCAGCTTCGCCTACCAAGCAACATTCTAAGGCAAGTCATTTCAACAATAGTGGTATACAGTTCAAAAAATGCTTTGTTCCATCTGAAACAAATCGCCTAAATTTTCTGTGGCCTGAGACTAATTTGGTCGTCATAAGGAGTGTGTTGAAATGCAATTCAATGGAACACATACCCCAATTTGTCCTCTTAGGTGAAATGTCTTAGCTTATAGAAGTAAAAAACTGGAACTTACAATAAACAATGGTTAATTAATGACTAAATTCGCATCCTTATAAATGTTTTCAGTTGTGATCACCATCATCAATGAAAAATATTGGTATCTAAGCCCGATTGCCTGAAAATCTATATACTAGAAAATGGGTTTTCGGTTACGCTAATATTCATGAAATTAAATGACTTTAACAAATGATACTTCAAATATGGTAACAATTTACTTACTTGAGTTGCTTAGTTTAGTTAATGTTGGTCAAATCTATACTAAGGATTACTTGAGATGCTTACACGGATTTACTAACGAAAGTGTTACGTGCTGTTACTAGATTTCACTTAAAATTGGTTGCCTATGTGATATATATATATATGGATAAACACATATACAAGCTTTAGATACTATTGTATACAATATTTAAACGGTGATTTGGACGAACAAAAAAAAACACTGATTTACGAAACTACAATTATTCATCATTTTATTGAGAAGATTCGTATTTAATTTTTGAAATAGAAAACTCAATTCGCTTTGTCAAATACTGAAATGAAATTTTAAACAATGGTCAATTCAACGGTAAAAAGACTAGGTACAATAAATCTTTTAAGTCAAAAATACTAATATCAGATATCATCATATAAGTTGAACGATATGATCATTGTCAATCAATGATCGTAGAGTTATCTTAAAAAATTATTGTTGTTTCTAGTGATAAAATATTTTAAAGAGATCTGTTAGAACGAGTTGAGAAATGTAACGGGTCGAAGGCCCCCACGGTACGATTTTCTTTTATGGCTAGATTTAAGTTTTCTTTTTTCTAGTGGATTTGGGAATCGGGTTTTTAGGGTTATAAATTCAAGGCTTTAGGGTTATAAATTATTCATTCACACACATAATAAGAAAACTCTAAACGGATGTTTGCCTCAATTTACAATTTCTTTCTAAATTTTATTGTTTTCTTGTACTTGATTTACAACAATAAAAGGTGAAATATTGAACAAAATTTCTAAACATTAGCCGTACGTTAATGTGGGTGAAAGATCTAGTTGGAAAAAAATTATAATCATTTAGTGCAATTACAAATTTATTTTACTTCAACCAAAACAAGATAAATGTTATAAAGAAAATATAAAAAAACAAAGACAATATAGAAATAGAATTGAGAAACGCAAAACGACGACAAGAAACATTAGGCGACAACAGCTAATTTTTAATCGACGTGTCCCAGAAAACATACCAAGAAGCAGCGGCTACGATTCGTTTAGCTGATCTTCTTTTGACCAAGTCGAACGCATTTAAAAACTATACAATAAAAACAAATCAAGAGAGAGTCTATAAATACACAACAAGGTCTAGTCTATAATCTCTCCCATAACAATAAGAATATGGCCAACCCCAACAACGATTGGTCTCAGTTCTACAACAACCAAACCTTCTTCACCACCTCAACCACCACCACCACCACCGCAACGTCAGATAATTCTCCCGTGAGCTCAGAAAACCGCCGTGTTGCAAAGGCAACACGGCGGAGGTCTAGAGCCTCTCGACGTACACCCACTACACTTCTCAATACCGACACAACCAACTTTAGAGCCATGGTCCAACAATTTACAGGTGGTCCATCCGCCGTGGCTTTCGGTTCACCGTCCTCTGGTTTTAGTCTCACCTCGTCCGTTCCCGACGCCGGAACCTCTTCTGTGGGCTATCAATACGCTAATTTTCAGAATCAAGCGGTTAATCACGAGCTACCGCAACAACAGCGACCGTATATGTTCTCGTCGGAAAACCACGTGAACACTCATCTTGGCTATCCTAATACGGTGGTTCCCGATGGTTTTGTGACGGCAGATGAAAGTAGAGACGGTGGAAGAGGAGGAGGAGGAGGTTATGGTCCATCATTGGAGAGGAATAGCAATACTACTTCATGGTTGCAATGAGGAAACAGTGGATTATTCTTTAGAATTGTTTTTTTTTTACACCTAAATAAACAAAACATAAAAGGAAGAAATGTTAGGTACTGACTTTGTTTGTAGCAGAACGAAAACTTTGACCATAATTTTTTTTTGGTTGTGCTTTGTTTAGTTTTCATATCTTGAGAATATTTCTTTGTGTTGTAATCACTATGTGGTTGCATATATAAATTGAATAAATTTAAATTGCATTTATCAAAAATCAAATTGAAATAATGTAAATTGAAATAATGTAAATTGAAAAGTACACAACCTCACTTACTTTGTGTAAACGTAATTAGAAACAAAAGAAACTGTAAACTTCTTTTTTTGGTTCAACACCATGGTTGAGTTATAAACTAAGTTTTATAATGAAATGATGTTGATAAAAAAAGTGAGAAAAGAAAAGATCAATGCAAACTGATCGATGTTCTAAGATAATATGATGCTGTTATTCAATTTGGAGGAACAAAAAAAAAAGAATATATGGAATGAATTAATTATTTTAGCACAACTAATGTAAGCTCACAAAAAGTCAGTACACCCTAATAATATGTTTATACACATATATATATATAGGTTGTCCTATAATAAGAGGAGATGCCAATACTGCTTTAATATTTCACCATGGAATATGAATGTCATAATATAAGGTCTCCTATTATATTGACATTGAATCCTTGATTCGTTCTTTAACTATATGGGATCCATGATTTTGGTTGGAAGTGTGAAATAACTTTTGAAAAACTAATCAAGAGTTTAATCTTGAACTTCTTTTGTCGTTTGGCAATAGTTTCGAGTATCATATGACATCTACATGGAAACTTGTGATCGTCTTTTTCTTTTCTTTCAATGTGACTAGCTTTAAGAAAAATATTAGTTGGCTTTTGTAATTTAATGAAGAATTTTCTCTAAAGAAAGAAGAAAAAAATAAATATCCTACTTCGCCGTTGCTTTTTGTTCGGAAACAGGAGAAAGTGAGTTGGTGAAGGTAGGCTACCAACATGTGAAGAATATCACGTGATGTTTTTCTTTTTTCCCTTTTAATCTCACAGTTTAAAAGGTAAAAATTATATTGGAAACAAAAAAAAACAAGTGACAAAAAAGGGCCAGAAATCACATAAACAGAATTAGGACTTTAAACTGAATATCAAAATGGTTTATTCTGGCTTGTTTTTATTTTCGGTTCTCTAGGACATTTTTGGTTTTTAAAGTAGTGAAGAATGATTGTAGAGAAGCGAATCAACGTAAAAGACGAGCAGAGGGAGAAAAGGAAGACAAGAGAATAGATACAAACGGCAAAGACGAGTTAGAACTTATAAGAATATGAAACTCTATCATAATCCTTACTACACTTAAGCAGTTAGTTATTAACCAGAGATTTCCATTCTAATTCCATAGATTTCTAAAGAACCGATGGATCGTTTTTTTTTTTACTTTTGCAAAGTATTTTACTATTTATTGACATGAAAATGTTTGTAAATATTACAAAAGAAGCTAAACTAGTTAGGATACGCTTTGCTACAGAAAAAATATATAAGGAGAAAGCTAATAAATCAGGACTTGGGAAAATTCTTAAACGTTGATGAGTCAAATTTTGCATCAAACCGAAAATCTTTGGCCTTAAATTAATCATTCTTTACTCAACACAGTTTCACAACTTTCACTGGTTAAAGCAAAACTTAAACGGAATATATAAGTTTAACTACATAAAATTGTTGGAAAAAAAAAATCAACTATACTTTTTGCATTAATTGGTTCAATTATATGGTTTAGTTGTCTTAAATATTTTTACTAACATAACATCATTTGAAGAAAATGGATTGCTCTCATACAGAGTGGAGCCGTGAACGTTCAACAAACTAAAATCATGGTCTGGCTACAGTAATGACATTTGCTTTTTTACAAAAGAAGCTAAACTTAGTCACAAAATCACTAATTAAGAAGTCTAATATAAATCCCTATAAACAAACACTACAAAAGCTATCGCTATACCCCTAGTGAACAAAAGTGTTTTTTTTTTTTCTTTTTCTTCGAACAACTTCTTTGAACATTCTAATCAGCAAAAGTTGATATATATACCTAAGAGCATCTCCAGCAGGAGATTTAAAAGAAAACGTCGGCACAGTTTCATATGGGTCGGCCATTTTTTAATCATTTCTCGGCCAAAAACTCGACGGATCGCTCCTTATATTAGGAGCGGACGAGACCGTCTCGTCGGACACGTGTCGGCTTCTTAGTGGTTGTTTTAATCTTTTTTTTTACAATTTTAATTGCAAAATGTTTGGGGGGTAAAAAAATTAGGTCGCGAAACAAATCCTTTTCCTTTTTTCTCTCTCGAAGGCGACGATAGAGGCGATATCGTCGAATCCCGGAGATCGTGCTATCCGGTCGTTTTCGGCGCCTCCGATCCATCTCTTCCGTCATCTGCGTAAGGTAATCATCTCTCTATCCATTTATTTTTGTGATTTGATGAACTTTTGGGGGAGATTAGGGTTCGTCGATTTGGGGAAAATGTATCGGTTAATCATCGGTGCAAATTAGGGGTTTTTGTGTATTGGCGTGTGCATGTAGATGTTGTTTCCCATCGATTACAGTCGAATCATTGGTTATGTTAAACTAGATTATCGAATTTAGGGTTTCTCGAATTTGGGGGAAATTTGTTGACATGTTTGAAAGTTCAAATTAGGGGTTTTGTGTTTAGGCGGTTGCATATAGATGATGTTTTCACAACGGTTCACTCGAATTGTGGGGTTTGACGAAACTGCAATTTTTAATTTAGGGTTTGTCGATTGATTTTGTTGGTTTAGTTTGTCACGATTCATAAACTAAACGATGATGGGCATCGGTTGATTGTTGTCTTTAACTAAACGATGATGAGCATCGGTTGATTCATAAACTAAACTAAACTATTGTTTTTGTTTGATTCTTCGCTAAGCATTTGACTTTGAGCATCGGTTGATTGTTGTCTTTATTAGCCAATGTTCTTTTGCTTTGTGAGTTGGTAGTTATGTGGATTTCTTTAGAGATTTAATAAGTGAGCCGCATATGTGACTTACTTGTTCTTCTTTGTTAATTGAATAGTTATGTTACTTGCTTTAACTTGACGACTTGTTTAATGACTATCATCGCAGGCAATGCCTCATTATAGCGAAACATCATCCGAAGAACCAGAAATGGATTTAGGATGGGCCTACGCGGATGCAACCTACGGGATACCAGAAAAATGTTTCTGTGGGAAACGTGTGAAGCTTGAAACTTGTCCTGGTGGTGCTATGGGAATTGCAGGCCGCAAGTATTACACATGCCTTGACTGGGTCTGTGAGGTAAGTTGTAGTTACAAAGTTCTTAAATACATACATGTTTTTCGATGAGGATTTAATATTTACTCTTTACGCAGGGTCGTGGTGAGCACAAGAGGCAATGGTGGGATGAAGCTGTGACGGAGCAGTTCTCCATACTTGAGCTCAGGCTAGACGAGCAAAAGGAGATGCTCTTCAGCGTCGACAGGCGCCATGCTACTAATCCAACCATTGCAGAGTTGAAGGAAGATGTCCGAATGCTGCAAGAAGACGTGTCTATGCTGCAAGAACACGCGGGCATCTTCAAGACGATGTGACGATGCTGAAAGCCCACAATGCTAACCAAGGTGACGCATTCATGTTCCTTGTTATATTTGTTGTATTCGCTGCCGTTTGCTATATGTTTAAGTAGGTTTTTATAAGTATGACAATAAAAATCGTTCAATGAATGTTGTCTATTTAAGAGGAACAAGTTAAATTGTCTTCTTTTCACTAAGTCAGACCATGTCTTGTTGTAATGTTGAATTATGTTGAACTTTTAATCTTAAGGGTTTATGAATGTCTTCTTGTTCGCTTTTTTGAGTTTGTTTTTGTTGGCACTTGTTTGAGTTTAATGCTAGTTCGATATTGGTTAGGTAGAGGAGTTAAGACTTAGTCGTTGGACTGTATTGAATGTTATATTTTCATTACACTTATTTCAATTTTTTTTCGAGTGTAACATGGTGGGATTATCGAGATAACAACTGATGCACTTCTATCATCGAGTCTTTTCAACGAGGTTAGCTTCCTTTTCCCCTTTGTCTTTGCGGAATTAGATAGGCATTGAAGTGGTATAAATGCTTGTTGAGGTTGTCAGCTGAAAGTTGTTTAGTTTTAATGCCTTGAATGAAAGTAGAAGTTTGCGTGTGCTTTGGCATCCATTGTGATCAATGCCTTGAATGAAAGTAGAAATTAGGTTTAGGGTTAGTAAATGACACACTGCTTCAGTAAAACTCCATTTAAAAACTTGTACTACATATAAAAACTTAAACTACTCTAAAAAACTTTGTAAATACTTAAACTACTTAAACTACTTAAACTACTCAAACTACTCAAACTACTCTAAAAAACTCAAACCCCTCAAACTACTCTAAACCCTAAACTTAAACCCTAAACTCTTCCTTTTTCTTCAACACCACCGAACCTTTGTAAACCCTAATGGATTCCGGCAACAATTACGGCCAGGCTGAAGGTTTTGTAAATCTTTTAACAAGCCAGCTCCCTAATGACGGCTACTCGCACATCATTGACCTTGGATCATCAGAGGTCCCTGTGTTTAGTACACAGACTTCTGATTCTCCAAGCGTAGGAGGGAAGACACCTGCACAAAGAATCAAGTGGACACCGAAGGAGGATGTCATCCTCATCTCCGCGTGGCTGAATACGAGTAAAGATCCGGTTGTTGGTAACGACCAGAAAGCTTCTGCTTTTTGGAGCCGCATATGCTTGTACTACAACAACTCAAAGCATCTCGCCGGTCAGCCAAAAAGGGAAGTCGGCCAGTGCAAGCAACGTTGGTGTAGGATCAACGATCAAGTTTGCAAGTTCGTAGGATGCTATGAAGCAGCTACGAAAGAGAAGACCAGTGGGCAAAATGAAAATGATGTCATGAAAGGTGCACATGACATATTTTTCAATGATCATGGCTTCAAGTTTGTCTTAGAACATGCATGGCGCGAGTTAAGACATGACCAGAAATGGTGCAGAGCCACCGCTTTAAAAGACAGTGCAAGCTCGAAAAGAAAAAAGGTGGATGATGTACATGGATCGGGTCAGTCGTCTAACAATGTTGAGGCCGGAGTTGATGTACATGATGCTGCAGAGATGCGACCACCAGGAGTGAAAGCGTCTAAAGTAAAAGCCAAGAAGCAAAACGGCTGTAAAGAAGAAGGTAAGGCACTTCTCGATTTTCAGAACTTGTGGAGTATTAGGCAAAGAGATCTGGAGTTGAAGGCAGAAATTGCTAAGAATAGACAACAAGATATGGAGATGAAGTCAAAACTTGCTAAGCACAAAGCCCTGGACAATCTCCTAGCGAAACCTGAGCCACTCGCTAACATTGAAAATGCCCTCAAGAACAAGTTGATTTCTGAGTTGTTATCTTGAAGCCGGTTATGTATTGGGAAATATTTAAATTTGTATTGGGCACTTTTATGATGTTTGTTTTTGTTTCCCCGGTTATGTATGTCTAATGTCTAATGCTCGGTTATGTTTAATGTCTAATGCTCGGTTATGTTTGTTTCAATGTCAAGTTCATGTGTTACTCGTTAATTGCAATGATTGATTTGTTATCTATGCATTTTGTCATCTTTTTCAGGCTTTTGTGGAGTGCTTTATGTGGGATACAAGACATTTTTGGGGTCTTCCATCATCGTTTTGGTTACTTGTGTCACGAGTGTACTTGTTCGCTTTTCATTTTATCTTCTGTAGAAATTCATGATGGGTACTTTTAAATTATTGTAATCTGTTACTTGTGTCACGAGTGTACTTTTATTCACGATGGTATCTGAGATAATGTTTTCATTATATAATCTGTTTTTGCCCAAGTATTTCGTTGTAACTCATTTCTCCAAGTCTTTCGTTTTACCCCAAATACTCTCTTCTTCCAGTTTTTTTAACCATCTTCATCTACTCTCTTCTTCAATTCTTTTGTTTCACACACCTCTATCTTCTACATGGCGTCTTCATCACACTATAGGTCTGATGATTCTGATGACTTTGAAGATGATGATTTTGAAGATGCACTTGATGAATCTTTTAATGCAATATTTGAGCAAAAATTCGAAGAAGCATATGAAGAGATCATCGAACGTCTTGCAACCGCCAAGAAGAAAAAAAAGAAAAAGGCATACATTGAACGAGAACGGGAACAAGGTCAAATCCGGTTATGGAATGACTACTTCTCGGAAGATGCAATCTATCCCCCACACATATTTCGACGCCGTTTTCGCATGAACAAGACTTTATTCATGCGGATTGTGGATAGGCTATCTGAAGAGGTTCCATATTTCCAACAAAGACGGAACGCTACCGGTCGATTAGGGCTGACAGCACTACAAAAATGTACAGCCGCAATTCGGATGATGGCGTACGGCTGTGCAGCAGACGCGGCGGACGAATACTTGCGTATAGGTGAATCTACCGCAATTTTATGCTTGGAAAATTTCACTTCAAGCATAATAGAATTGTTTGGAGATCAATACCTTAGACGTCCCACACCAGAAGATCTCCAACACCTGCTCGATGTTGGAGAGTCACGTGGCTTTCCCGGCATGATTGGAAGCATCAACTGTATGCACTGGGAATGGAAGAATTGTCCAATCGCTTGGAAAGGTCAATACACCCGGGGTGCAGGAAAACCGACAATCGTTTTAGAAGCTGTCGCATCATACGATCTTTGGATATGGCACGCATTCTTTGGGCCTCCAGGTACATTAAATGATATAAACGTTCTTGACCGTTCACCTGTTTTTGACGACATATTACAAGGTCGGGCTCCGAAAGTTAGGTATTCTGTGAATGGTCACAACTATAAGTTGCCTTACTATCTAACTGACGGTATCTATCCAATATGGGTAACGTTTATCCAATCTATTAACCTTCCGCAAAGTGAAAAAGAACAAAAATTTGCCAAAGTTCAAGAATCTATCCGTAAAGATGTCGAGCGTGCTTTCGGGGTTCTTCAAGCTCGGTTTGCTATCATTAAAAATCCGGCACTCATCTGGGACAAGGAAAAGATTGGAAAGATTATGAGGGCATCAATCATATTGCACAATATGATTGTAGAAAACGAACGAGGTAACCGCAGTTTGTACGATATATCTGGATTCCAACAACCAGACGGAAGCAGATCATCACATGTTGATATGGAGTATTCAAGAGATATGTCTACAAACATCAACAATATGATCGGCATTCGTAATGAAGTTCGTGATCAGCAAATACATAAACGTTTAAAAGATGATTTAGTGGAGCACATTTGGAACACAATTCCCGCCTAATTCACATCTTAAATGTATGTTCTATATTTTCTACTTTAATAATTATTTGAGAGATGTTTGTATTGTTTAATGTTTTCTTATTCAATAAGTTGTATGTTTAAAAATTTATTATTGAATAATAATGTAATTTAAATTAAGAAAAAAAATATTATTTTATTGCTAAGAGACACAACTAAAAGAACACTAGTAGACACTACATAAACATAAGTTTCTTGTTTTTTTCTCTTTCTCTAAAAATAATACTAAATAATTGCTAAAAGACACTAATGAATATCACTAGTGAAGATGCTCTAAGGTACTATAAATACGCACGTAGACGGCCCAAGCCATGTATGATGTATTTTGTATGATTGTATCGTTTACTGTGCATTCAGAGAGAAAACGAATAATAAAACTCAACTCATTTACCAAGTTCGTCACTTAGGACACTAACAAAAACATAAAATATGGTCATCTGCTACACGTTGATCTAAAGTTTTATACGTCGATCGTTGGGGGATTATGAGCATGAATGACATGCTTTGTACACGATAATCACATGTACCTAGGCCAACATGTCGCCATATTAATACAGCTTGAAAGCCCATGATGTTCAGTATAGTTGTGATCCGGGACAGATATTTTTTATATGAAATTAAATAAATCATATTGTCACGATAAGAGGATCCGTGACTTTCTTACAAAAAAAAAAAACTGATTTGATCATATTTGAAATTAAAGAGCTCATTTTTTTAATAGAAAAGAGGCAAAAACATTTAGATTAACTCCATCGATGACAACTTGACAAGTGTTTGTCTTCCAGTGTTTTTCCTGTTTACAAACGAATCTGATGGTAAAAATATTGATTTAATCGAAAAGGCATTATATTAGTGTTTCAAAATTTTCATGTGTATTGAGCTTTTGCTACTTATGCAAGAGAATTATCATGTATAACTTAGATCTGCTCCAAACTACTTTTCCTCAACTATTAACTGGTGGCCTAATGGTAGCATAAGGAATTGCTTTTTTTTTTTTTGTGACCCAAATTCAAACCTCATTTAGAATAGAAAGTGTGGATCTGTTCTTTTTCGGGTCGCTGTGTCAGCGGCTGCTATAACTTAAAATAAAATGGTAGTGGATGTAAAAAGTAATATGGGTGTTTGGAGGTTTTGTTATAAAAAAAGAGTTGCCACTACAGTGGCCGCATTACCAAAAAACCAACACTAGAAATTTCCAACACTATGAGTGACGTCGCTAATAACACTTGTGATCATCTCTAACAACATCTGCAGTCATTCAGCGGTAATTATTCTCTTTGTTGTAACTGTTTTACGATTGTCGCAAGCTGCCAATACAGCGACCGAGAAAAGAATAGACCTTGTTTCTTCAAATGGGAAGATTTAAAAGCTGACTCGAGATATTAGAAGAGTATGAGTTGGAAGTCCATAAATACTTAAAATGGTTTAAAAATTAAAACGGAAAGTGTAATTTGTTTTATTTGTCATTGTATTACAATGATAACATTATTTAATGTATATACTTATTATTTATTAGCCGGTAGTATTATTTATTAGCCGGCCAGAAAAAATGTGTGTATCTTAAAAAAAGACTTGAGTAATCATTTGTATCTTGAAAATATCAGTGTTCAAACATGGCCGACTACAAAAGCTCATCATCTTTCCATTTAATTTTACAAATTGTCTTTCTCTATCACTTTTGGTTTATGCGTGTGAAATGAGAGATCATTAATTATTTTAGGAGCAAATAAATTCGAAACAAATTACAAAACTGAAAAGTCGTAGAAAAAAAATCGAAGAAAAATGGAGAAAGCCAATTTAGAAAACTGCGCGATTGGAGGGAAAGCCATAGAAAGAAACTTAGCAAACAAAAACATTTAAGAAAGCCAAAACCAAACAAAAAAAGCTTCGTCAAAATTTTCAAGGAAGAAGAAGAAGAAGAAGAAGAAGAAATGAGCGTTAATGGTGACAAGGTTTCAGGAGATGGACCAGCTTCAGATCGGCCGGTTAGAGTCTACGCCGATGGGATCTACGATTTGTTCCACTTCGGTCACGCTCGCGCCATCGAGCAAGCCAAGAAATCGTCAGTACCATTCAATCTCTGCCTCCGCATTTGTTTTTTCTTCGATCGATAATTGTTTTGCCGGAATCGAGAAAATAGGTTGAGTTTTTGCGTTTTCCGGCGCCGGTTTGGCTCGATTTATGGATTCAATTTCTATCAAATTAGGTTTCCGAACACATATCTGCTTGTTGGATGCTGCAACGACGAAATCACCAACAAATTCAAGGGCAAGACGGTGATGACAGAATCTGAGCGCTATGAATCTCTCCGACATTGCAAGTATGTTTAATCCTGTGAATCCGGAGCTTGTTGAATTTTTGGAGAGCTTGTTCATGGTTTTGATTAAGTTTTTAATGTATAAACAGGTGGGTCGATGAAGTGATTCCAGATGCTCCATGGGTTCTCACCACAGAGTTTCTCGACAAGCATCAGATAGACTACGTTGCTCACGATGCTCTTCCGTAAGAATTTGAACAAGTTTTTAATAATCATGGGTTTGTGTTTGTTGTCATCGTTTAAAACTGTATCTGTGACTGTGATGCTTTATTTCTTCTCGCAGCTACGCGGATGCTAGTGGAGCTGGAAACGATGTCTATGAGTTTGTGAGTAATTATCTACATAGGAAAGGTTCTTTCTTTTGGTGTCTCTTCTACTTCTTAGCTGTTTCTTAGCTTGTTTTGGGGCTTGGTTTCTCTGCAGGTAAAGTCGATTGGGAAGTTTAAAGAAACTAAACGAACAGAGGGGATATCGACATCAGACATAATCATGAGAATAGTGAAAGATTACAACCAGTATGTGTTGCGTAATCTGGACCGTGGATATTCAAGAGAAGAGCTCGGTGTCAGCTTCGTTAAGGTTCCATTTCCTCTTTCTTTGTCTCCATCAATAACCAAATTGATACACTAACACGTTATGGGCTTGTTTGCAACAAACAGGAGAAGAGGCTTAGAGTGAACATGAGACTCAAGAAACTACAAGAGAAAGTGAAAGAACAGCAAGAAAAGGTGGGAAGCCGAGGAATCTATTTCTTATTACGCCTCAATAACCTTTGATTAGATGTCTAGCTTGTAATAGTGAATGAATGGTAAAAAGCTGAACAATGGCCAACTTGTGTAACTTCTGAATCGTGAATCTTTGCAGATACAAACCGTAGCAAAAACTGCTGGGATGCACCATAATGAGTGGGTTGAAAACGCTGATCGCTGGGTTGCTGGGTTCCTTGAAATGTTTGAGGAAGGTTGTCATAAAATGGTAAAGCAGGCACATCAAAAAGGATTACTTCTCAAGCACAAAAGTGTGTTTCCATCAGCTAATATCTGCTTTCGAATCTCACAGGGAACAGCTATCAGAGATGGGATCCAGCAGCGGTACTGAGGCAAGATTCAGAAGAGAACCGGCGTTTGCTTCAAAACGGACTCGCAATTGTCGAAGACAATGACAATGAACAAATGTCTGATGATGAGTTTGCACAAGGAGAGGAAATTTATAATGATCATGAAGATTGCTTAGATGTGAGCAACAAAGAGAGTGAGGTGGTAAAGTAATGAGAGTTTTTTTTGGCTCAAGGATCCAAGAATTTCTAGACACAGGACCGAAGTCTAATAGATTTCCACAGTTATATGGCATTAGGCTTGTTTATTATGTTAAAATTGAATATAACGAATTCTGTTTCCAATTTCTACTTGTTTCTAAGACTCAAAATGCAGTCAAACTAAAAATTACAACCAAAAACAAAGTGCAGTCACTATCAAAGACTCCATGAAGTTTACATGAAGACCATTCATAGAAATAGATACAGAAATAAAATAAAAAGGAAATAAACATATGAAATTAACCCATCATAGCAAGAAATATTCATTTTTTCAGCATTTTCAGAAGTTGAGAAGCTTGACATCAGAAACTGAATCTCTCTTCTTTTTCGATTTCTTAAAGTGTTTTGAAGCTGCCTTTAGCATACCATCCCATCCCTATACAATAAGCAAAATAACAAAATTGAGAAAAAAAAATAAGAGAAGAGAGCAAAAGAATAGACCAAGAACATCATCAATGAATGTATGTACCTTGGTAGAAATAGGAAAGCAGCCAATTTTAGGAGAATCTTGATTCTTCATTGAAGACATGTCTAGTTTCACTAACTTGCTCTTTTTCTTCTTCTTTTTCATTGACACCTTCATCTTCTTCTTCTTCATCTTCTTGCTTTCTTGAAACTCCCCGAGCTCAAGATTCCGACAAACGCAACTGTCGGAGCCAGGATCGGAAGGAGTGGGGTAATTTCGTGGCAAGAGAGGAGACCAGAGAGAGCTCTGTGAGTAGTCGAATCCGAAAGCAGAGTTATCTGGAAATTTGCAGAGTAGCTCTCGACACATTACTGGCTGTAAGTATTCGACTACTTTGGTTGTAATCAGAGGAAAATTCTCCTTCTCTTCTTCTTCTTCTTCTTGTATATTCATTCCCTTCACCATTTTTGTTCGACCTCTTACTATTTTTTTTTTTGGTTCTGTTTCAGATCATTTTTTGCTTTTCTGAGTTTCGTTGGGTTTTTATTTTTATACTTTGGATGAAAGTAACGAAGAAGAAAGACGACCGTTGGGGTCGGATGTGGGATACGTGTCCTCTAATCATTGGATAATGAATTTCAACTTTATGTCTGAAAAGTTACCGTTGGAAGACTAGATGTATAGTGTACAGCCGAATCTAACATTTTTAATAGTTATTGAGCAGCAGATATCATATTATCGATGAATCTGGTGATAACTCTTACCGTTACAATGTAATACAGATTCAATCTAAATTCACCAAGAGCTATTTTGATTTTTAAACGATCGAGTTACATTCAATGGTTTGAGATTTGCACCATTTCAATTTCTCAATTTTTTTTTTTAATTACTCTCTCCCATGGGTCTTTTTTTTTGTCACACTCTCTCCCATCGGTCTTACCATAACTTTTTGTTAAAGAAAATATTGTTTTTAGAATTGCAATAGAAAATTTTATACAAAAATATACAATTTTCAATTTATGTTTCATAATATAAGATATTCTAGTTAAAATATACAGCTAAAATGTGAGATTTTGAAAACAAAATATAAAATAAATTAGAAAAATATTCCATTCTTCTTTTTTCTTTTTGCTAAATGGTAAATATTCATTATTAAAAATGAAAAGTTTAGGTGTTACAAATTGTGAAACAAAATGTTCAACCTAACAGATTGGTCTCATGATAAAAAAACGAGAAAAAACATGGAAGCAAAATACAATCGGTATTAAGATAACACCGTAGCAGTGAAGCAATTTGGCATCAAACAGTAACGATAAAGAACTTGAAAACCACCCAAGGAAAAATGTAACCGAGATATGATCAAAAGGAGAAAACTAGAAGAAGACTCAAAGAAATATCCACAAAGCAGATCGGAAGCAGTTTCATCCGACAGCCTGAAAAAAGAGCTATTCTTCTAAGAAAAGGCCCAATCAAAGACCGCCCTCAACATCTAAGCATCGGCGCTCAAATAACAAACCTAGATCCAGCACTAGGACATGACAACACTAGCTATCAAAGCTAAGAAGCACTACTAACTCTACCAAGATCCTCCCGATGTCGGCTAGAACATAGCCAAGCGACAACAAGCAAAGACAGCATTACTACCTCCTCCGAAAGCCAAGTAAACAAGATACAAGACCAAACTAAAAACAGCCTCAATCCAACCACACAAGCAGAAACACTTACACTACAAGAAAAACATCATTTTACAACGGTCAAAATGGTCGTTATTTTGTCGTAATAGGGCTATTACGACGAACTACCGAAATCGTCGTAAAGTCATCATCGTAATAGACAAATCGTCGTAAAATCGTCGTATAATATACGACGGTTTCATTTCGTCGTAACATCGAGGGAAACAAAATCGTCGTAAATGCGTCGTACAGTTTACGACGAGTTTACATCGAATTGCGTCGACTTGGTCTTCGCCTGGACCGTCGTTAAGTGGTCGTTAATGGTCGACGTAAGATCGTCGTAAAATGTACGACGCAAAAATTGTCGTAAATCAATCGTAAAGTATTTAATCATTTCGTCGTAAAATCGTCGTAAAGCACGGACGTATAATCGTCGTATTTGTAGTCGTACATTTTGGTCGTAAATTCGTCGTAATATTTACGACGAGTGTACGACGGTTTTAAATAAAGATCTTACGACGATTATACGACGTTTAATATAATTGAAAATTTAAAAAAACATTAATTCGAATTACAATTTAAATTAAAAAAATAATTTACAATTTAAAATTTATTAAAAAATGAAATTAAAATTAATTGTAATTTACATAAAAACCCTACAGCTCTAAATCTAAATCTAAATCTATATCGTCGATCCCGTCACCGGCTTCCTCCCCATCGTCCTCGACGTGTTCCTTGCCGGGTCTTCGGTTTGATGCTTTCGCCGGCGCCTGATCTCTGGCTCTAGGAAGCTCAACCCCGAGAGATCGGAACATCTCCTCGTCCGTCTGCACCGGCGGTTGCGTCCTAGTGGATGACTCGGCGGCAGACGATCCGACAACCCCATCAGCCCGCAGCTTCTCCAACTGCGCCATGAGCACCGGGTTGTCGGCTCCCATGATCTCGAAGAGACCGTAGAGCTGGTCGATCCTCGTCTCGTAACGGGTCCGCATCTGATCGATCTCCTGGCGGATAACCGGATCCGGGACCCAGACATGACCAGTCGCCGTAGCTCTCGAGGTATCACGGATGGACCCCATTCCTAATACCCGCCCCTTTTTCTTTGGGGCAACCTACAAATATTTAAAAACATTATGGTTAGAAATTCAATTTAAAACTAAAGTTACATTAATTAAATATAGTAATTAAATTTACCTCTTCGAAAATCTGGTCCATCTCCGCCACCGTTAGCGCCGGGGTCGATTGGACCGAGCTACCTCCGGGAGACGTTTGATGCGCCTGCTGAGTCAGCTGCGTCTGTCGCTCCTCGATCGCCGCACAGGCGGCGTTGTAGATCTCCTCCGCCCGAGGATCCGTGAATTCACCGTTCCGCTTCTTATGCGTCTTGGCGAAAACCTTTGTCATCGGAGAAAGTTCTCCTCCGTTATCTTTGACCAACAAAATCAAAATGAAAAAATTAGTATCGACAAATAAGGGTTAATTATTTGAAAATAAAAAAATTCGTAATTTTAATTTACTTACCATTATAAGCCGTCTTCCGGCAAAAGGAATCTGGCCGGAGGTGTGCAGAACGTTCTTCCGATTTCCCGCATCGTCAGTAGCGTTCCTGAAAAATATTTTCATTAGAATCTATTATAAGAATTAATGAAAACAAATAATGTAAATATACTGGAATTAACTACTTACCTAGATCCGGAACACTTGGCGGCCGTAGTCTGGTTGTGCGGATCCAACCAGTACTGGACAAGGCCCCGCCAGACGGTATTGGCCATAGGCGCCGGCTTGGCCTTGTCGCCGTCAACCTCCCACTTCCGTTTCCAGTATTTGACCTTCTCCTTGAAGGCCGTCTCCACACGTCCGTGTGCGGATATTTCCCAATGCCAGTTTTGCTAGGAAAAAAAAAGAAGTTAGTAATTATTGTAAAAAGTTAAAATTTAAAATTAAAATTAAACGAAATTGTAAATTACTTACCGCAAAACACTTGAACCAAGTGTCAAGTGTGGCCTGATCCAATTTCTTCCAGCTGGTATGGGGTTGTACGAAAAACCACTTGATGATATCCGCAACGTTACGACCGACTGCATTGTCGGTCGTAAACCTAGTCAAATAGAAAGACAAAAGTAAATTAATTTCAAATATATAAGAATAATTATTAATTAATTTAAAAATATTGTAGGAAAAAAATTACGTACCAAAATGTGCCCGGGGCTCGATCCGGGTCGAGTTTGTTCATGGTCTCATGATCCGGGTGTGCCAAAAGATCTTGTACCATAAACTGGGCATACGGTACAGGCGGGATCGGATCAGCCTCAGGCTCGGCCTAACCGTCAGAATCGATCAGTTGTCGGTAGTGAAATCTCTTAGCCCGAGGAGCCATATCGACAGAATCTACAAAATTTTTAAAAAATTTGTTACTAATTTTGCAAATATCTATTTAAATTTACAAAATCCGGGCCTATCTAAATTCCGAAACCTAAATCTAAATTCCGAACTTAAATCTAAATTCCGAACCGAAATCTAAAAGAAAATGTAATGAAATTAATTTAAAAAAAAACTTACAAGTATTGGCTGGGAGAGTAGGGAGAGAGGGAGTGGGTTAGGGTTTAGAGAGAGAAAGTATTGTAGAGAGAGAGAGGAGAAGAGAGGAAAATGAGCGACGAAAGGGGGAAAACTCGCGGCCCTTATATAGATTTTGTGATCGTCGTAAAATCGTCGTAACTTTGCGACGATTTTACGACGATTCGGTTGTATAACAGTCGGTCCACTGCATGACATGACACGTGTCGTGATGGGAGCGTTTGACCGTTACGACGGTTTTACGACGATTTTACCCAAAACCGTCGTAAAATCGTCGTAACGTCTAAACATTTATAACCTCGTACATCGGATCAAGAGCCTATCCGGTGCAAACGTTACGACGGTTTTACGATGGTTTTAGAGAACTTCGACGTAAAACCGTCGTAAATTTACGATTATATTACGACGGTTTTACGAAGTTTTTTAAAAAAGTGAGTAAACCCTAAATCTTATAAATGGGATATTGAATGAAGAACAATGCAAATGTTATTGTATCCTAACATATAACAAAAAGTTTACAACTTTGCATGTATGATGGATTTGTGACATGAGATAGTAAACATTGAAATTCCGTAATCTAATATATAACATTTCACTCAACATTTACGAAAACATGCATGAACTTTTAAATATGTATGTTTTTTTTTTCAAATTTTTGATTTTGATCAGATTGATAGCATTTCATATAAAATAAGATAACCAATCAAAAACATTTGTGAAATATCTTACAACCAATAAGATATAAAAGATTCAAATTCTTGGATTTCAACATTACGACGATTTTACGACGAAATAGTGTACTCGTCGTAAAACCGTCGTAACCTTACGACGATATTACGATGGTTCGTCGTAACGACGTCGTAATGTTGAAACCCTATTCATTCAGGGCTTAAAACCTAGACTTAGGGTTTAGGGTTTAGAAAAACCGTCGTAAAACCGTCGTAAAATCGAATTTTAGGGTTTTTAAAAAATTCAAACAAACAAAGTTACAAATTACATAAACCCAAACATTCACTAAATACAATGCATGAAACTCAATCAGATTCATCTCCCTCAATTACTTCATCACCATCACCGTCTTCTTCCGCCAAATCGTCATCATCGGTTTCAGCAAACTTATCGTCACCTTCTTCTTCTGTATCATCGGGAAGATCTTCAACTTGTCTGTTCCGAGGGTCTATTAAGAAAATCTCCTCATCAACATCTGGTTCAGACAGATCTACGCAAGTGTCCTGTTGAAGACACCATTTCGTGCATCCTATCATGATCTACACTTTGATCATATTGATACTGATTAGGCTGATGACCATAATTCGATTCATCAATATCAACATGACTTTGATAATTACTACTACTACCAGCATTCCCATGAGTATTACTGCCATATCCTTCTTCATGTAGATACCAAACAAAATATTGCGGCATAAACCTTCTATTTAATAAATGCGTCCACACGGTTTTGGTTAGTTTATACCTCGTATTCTTGCATTTCAAACAAGGACAAAACATCTTCCCACTATCTTTCGTTCTCTCCATATTTGTAGCCTGAAACATAAATATTTCTAACCCGTTCTTGAACTCTTCTGTCAACGCCCCATCTGAATCTTTACGCATATACATCCAACTTCTTAGCTCGTATATAGACATCTTGAAAATAAACTCAAAATAATATCTCTTTTTATTGATTAGACAATAAAGGAGGTGGTCTCTTGTGTCACGTCTAGCCACGTGAATGGAGTAAATTAACCTTATAATATTATTACTTCTTTTTTTCAAAGTAATATAACTCTTAATTCGGGTTTCCAACAATGGACAACCCAATATATAAGGATTTACAACACTATACTAAAATTTAAGAGACCTACAATGGGTCTCCAAGATGAAGATGCTCTTATGTTTGAATGATGATGTGTTGTGATTGAATGAAGGAATGAAGATCTATTTATAGGAAAATTCCGGGCTTTACATCGCTTTTACGACGACTTTTTACGACGGTTTTACATTCAACAATAATATTACGACGAATTTACGACGATTTTGTGATAAAATCTTTCATCTACAATTGTTAGGTAAACATGTTTTAAATGTTTTTCACCTAACTTCTTTTTCGACGTAAAATCGTCGTAATATGTACATCGAAATGCAGTCGTCGTATATTCGTCGTAATTTTGCATCGAATTTACGACGATTTTACATTTACTAGCAAATCTCTCGTTATCGACGTATAATCGTCGTAATTCGTCGTAAATTGTACGTCGAGTTTACGACGATTTTTTTATACGACGGTGTTACGACGGTTTTAAAATTAGACGTAAGATCGTCGTAAAATCATTGTAAGTTTGCGACAATTTAAAAACCGTCGTAATGGACCGTTGGAAAACGATTGTTTTCTTGTAGTGTTACACCATCAGAGAGGAACAAGCAAACATCCACACCAACGACGAAGCAAGGAGCCACCGGAGACTAAAAAACCTGATGAACCCAGCAGTACCACACCAAGACCGAGCTCTGAACACCGGCATGGAAACAGAGAGCTTCACGCTGCCACTAGAAGCTCGCGCTGAGCCAACAGGAAAGCCACCGCCTTGAAGACACGCCGCCACTGTGAGCTAACCTAGGGACCACGCCGAAGCTCACCACAGGCTTCCATACACTGATGGAGGAGAGGAAAGAGACAGATCTGTTAGTAGTGCGTCGAGATCTGTCTTCGAAGATCTCACACCACGCACCGCAGGAGGATCCGGCTAGCCGCACCACCATGAGAGATACACTGCGGCAACACCAAGAACAAGAGAGATCCCACACCGTGCGCCAAAGACTACCACCGGAGGTGAAAAAACAAAAGATTCGCCGAAACCACACTCCTCTTTCGATTCAAACCTCCGCACAGAGCAAACGAAGCCCACCTGACGCAACACCCAAGGCAAAATGAACCGAAGAGGGCAAAGGCCTCCCCGGCGGCGGCGAGGAGCGCCAACCACCGAGGAGACAGATCGAGATAATTAGGGTTTGGCGGCGCTATGAGAGATTTTTGACAAACCAAAAAAAATAAATACTACTATTTGAGAAGACATTCAATATCTGCTCCATTCTTTTTTCCATTGACAAATTTTACTTATTGAATAACTAAGTAAAATCGGGCTTTTCGAAAGGGAGCCCGTTCTAAACTAAGGGCTTGAATGGTGACATACATAGGTGTGGTTTTTTAGTAAAGTTGTCAATTTTACTTATGTGTCACCATTCAACCATTTTTAACAATCCAAAAAGAATTTTCTATCTGTTGTTCTTTTATTAAAATATTAATATAAGTACAAAAGTTTTAAAGAGTTTTGTGAAGGAAAAGTAAAAATGTCTTGAATAATAATACTGCACATATTTTGCTGTGTTTTTATATATTCAGTGTGTTTTTCAATTTAAAAAAATATATATTAAATAAAAAATAGACAACTTAATTTTGTCGAGAAATTCAATTATATTCAAAAAAATATTTATTTTAATCTTTTAAAATATTTGAAAATATTAATTTGTATTATTTATTATTTTGTACCGCTTATTTAATACTAATCATATTTATCCCATAATTATATTTTTTTATATGTACTGCTGTTGAACCGTATTATATTTTCAAATTATTTATCTCGCACAATCAAATATGTTTTCACCATTCAGATCCTAAATTACAAATGTATGAAAAAATCAGAGTAATGACACATCAAAACCGCTAAAGAAACTAAGTTAAATGAATCATATTTAATTGATGATTGCACGAAGACACACTGGCTCGCACATCCAGACGTCGATGCAACGTTTTGGACCCATGTGATGTGACTCATTTACAATTTTGGTTCATTTGGTGCCATCGAAGATTTTGGATATTTAGCGAGGAATGTACGTCAAATCTTAAACTCAAACTTCGACAGTGGTAAAATTGACTAATTTATTTTGTTCTGATGTTCACAAAAATAGTTTCAAGTTGTCTTTCGTTCGAAGATACAGTGCGAGCATGTTCTCCACTTTTGGCATTTTTTTTTAGCAAAAAAAAATACACAATGCCATTATACATCTTTGTCACATGCACAAAAAAAAAGGTTAATGTTGCCACTCTCCAAAATTTGTTACGTATACCATTTTCTCAAATTCTCAAAAGCTTAGCTGACTTCCACGACCCAATATGATACAAAATTAGCGATCCAGATTGGTAGCAAATTAATCTTAATTTGTTGATCAGAAAAAATTAAAATTTAGGAAAATAATAAACTTATACTGTCTATTAATGTGGTGATTGATGCCACACATTTTAAGAGTTCATGTCAAAGCCATTGGAACAAGAACTACTTGGCAAACATGCATGTTCACCAAAACACAAAAGGTTTAAATTCTAAGTACTTAAAACAAAATGGACAGTAGTCATGATTCAATTTGCGTTTTCTGTCTTGAAGAGTATTGGAGAGTTGACATTTATTTTGGAAATGAGGTTAATACCGACAATTTGGGGATTCGATTTGCTTACTAAAACTTTATATACCCTGGCCCTTGGTTTCAGCACAAACAACTAAAAATGGTGTTGTAATCACATGCAGAGATCCATGCATGTGAATTATGATCCATTCATTAATAGACATATGTTTGTATATTATATTCTAACAACGCATGTACGCTTCATTCTTAGTTACGTGACATTATCACATTCTATTTAACAAAAAAAAAATAACAAAAGAAAATCTTAATTTAAAGTATAGGAATAGATTCACGGGCTACACTATTATTACTACACGCCAAGTCTCACCGGCAAACTTGTGACCGCGTCCATACATTTCTTTCCTTTGTTACTAATTTATTATCTTGTATTCCCCCCTTTTCTAACGTATTATCATTTTAAATATACTTATATATCAACTATGAACTATCCCAATATATATATATATATATATATATATATGGTTTCTGTTAGCGACTCAATTTATGCCATAAAGGGACAAATACTAAAATAATTTCATAGATAATTAATCATCAATCACGGACTCGCTCGATCACTTCTCGTGGAAAGTTGAGACCTTAAAAGATGTAGAAGAAAAAAAAAATTCTCAAAAGTTGTATAGTATGTCAGTTGAATACCAGAGAATAGCACAGTAGGTTGATCATGAAACAATATAATTACTGCAACGAAAAAAACTCGTATAAACTGATGAGTAAACAGAAAAAGAATTGTAAAACAGTTAAAACAATTAAATGCTACTATTTAG
This sequence comes from Eutrema salsugineum, assembly GCF_000478725.1. Taxonomy (NCBI): domain Eukaryota; kingdom Viridiplantae; phylum Streptophyta; class Magnoliopsida; order Brassicales; family Brassicaceae; genus Eutrema; species Eutrema salsugineum. The sequence continues at coordinate 12,243,031 of NW_006256909.1, read as the reverse complement.
TCGATGAAGAATGTTTTGCCTAATTTAATTGCATGTGCGTAATGTCTGAGATCTATGAGGAAACTCGGGACTATTTGTTCCTAAGCTGCCTTTTACATTTATGATGTGTGGAGGTTGAGATTTGAGAGAATCAATGCTCCATTTTGGGATTAGGTTTTTGGCAAGTTTTTCTTCGTGGGCTAAAGCGGCTTTACCCGGTTGAGTTCTGCATGTCCAAGATCGTGGATAGACGGTCCGTAACATTTTGCTTAGTTATGAAAGACTGTCCAAGTTTCAGTGGCTTGTGAAAAACGTTTTATACGTACCAGTTTAATAAAAAGGTACTACGTATAACGTACTACATGTATATAAAAAAAAAAAATATTTGGCCTCAGTGGATAAGTTTTGTGAAGTCTTAGCAAACACTATAAGCATTTGATGCTGCATGTAGCACACATCTAAAATATTTTGTAATTAGTTAATACAAACAATGACCAGTGTCATTATTTTGACATTGATTATAGATTAAAAAAAAGTACTATTGCTTTGGACCTAGCTAGAATTGATTCTCTTTTCTCTAGTTGTGTGTTTGTTGTGGACTTTAAAAATATTATAGGTAGAGACAAAAACTAAATTCCAAAAGTTTGCCTAGAATCCTCATAAACAAGTGGATCCAATAATCGAAGAAGCAAGAAAAGAGGAAGGATCTCTTTACATGTCTTGGTGGTATTCAGAAAATTGATAGGTGTCCCTTCAGTCAAATAATAATGACAAATTATATTCCTTCGTTTATCGTCAATAGCCATAACATTACAAAATAGTTTGAATCTCGCAGTCTTTTTTCTTGTTGTTGTAAATCAACAACATTATATCCTAAAGTAACACCATTAGCCAAAAAGGTAATCAGGGCTGTGCCTAAAGTCTTAGACTCTCAAACAAATAAAACAAATGTAGCTTCTATGTATGATACATCGTATAATTGCTAATCATGAAATACAACGAATAATTTAGTTTTAGTGATTGAGAGTAATTGGGAAAAACAAAAATATTTGATCATGGTCATTCCAAGCCAAAACGCATATTAAATATTTGTAGTCCATAACAATTTTGATTTTTTTGCCACTACAAGATATTTATGGGTGACCATCCATTATTGAAATCGTAGTGTATTCAAACTCTGACCTAAATCCATAGTATGAATCTTATAATCACTGGACTGCCATGAGATAGTAAATTAGTCAACATCATCTGACAGTTAAAAAGAAATGTACAACGAAGAAACGTACTTTTTTTCTTCTTCTTTTGAATAAGAAAACTTCTAATATTGTATTCTTTATATTACAGTCCAACTTCCTTCATCTTATAAAATCGCAATTTGGCATGTTCATATTATCACGGATGTTGATAATGGGAACATTATTATAACAGAAGAAGAAAAAAAAATATCTTAGAGACTCCTTTGGTCTATATAAAGAGGAAGAGACTAAATAGTTTTAACATACTTCATCACTTGTACACTAAACCAAACCCTAAACCATCTTTCTCAACATGGGGCTTCTTCACAAGCAAAACTCCTCCTTTGTGATACTCATCCTCCTTGGTTTCCTTGCAGTCTCTTACGCTTGTGACTGTAGTGACCCTCCCAAACCATCTCCACACCCCGTTAAACCGCCTAAACATCCCGTTAAACCGCCTAAACCACCAACCGTCAAACCACCTCCTCATCATACTCCTAAACCACCTCCTCATCACACTCCTAAACCACCTCCTCATCACACTCCTAAACCACCTCCTCACCACACCCCAAAATCACCTCCTTACACTCCTAAGCCACCCACCGTTAAACCACCTCCTTACACTCCTAAACCACCTCCTCACACACCAAAACCGCCCACCGTCAAGCCTCCACCTCCGTACACTCCAACCCCAACACCTTCTCCTCCACCGTACACTCCAAAACCACCCACCGTGAAGCCGCCGCCACCGCCAACTCCAACCCCAGAGACGCCATGTCCACCACCGCCACCTCCACCAACCCCATGTCCTCCTCCGCCTCCGTCTCCCGTACCAACGCCTAAACCAGAGACTTGCCCGATAGACGCACTGAAGCTAGGCGCTTGTGTGGACGTTCTTGGCGGTTTGATTCACATCGGACTAGGGAAAAGCTACGCAAAAGCGACATGTTGCCCGCTTCTTGGCGGTTTAGTTGGTCTTGACGCAGCAGTTTGTCTCTGTACCACCATTAGAGCCAAAGTTCTCAATATTGACCTCATTGTTCCCATAGCTCTTGAGCTTCTTATCGACTGTGGCAAGACTATACCTCGTGACTTCAAGTGTCCTGCTCCATAGAAAAGGATTCCTCTCTTGGGTTGATCTCATGTGTTTCACACTTTCACTTGATACAGTAAAAAGTGTTTTGAGATCTCAAAAATCAGAAAGAAAATTTTATGTAATTGTAATGTGATTGTACGTTGGAATAATGTTATCTGAAATCCTATTTTTGAAATTTTAATGGGATTATAGTAATATTAATAAAAAAAAACAAATACTGGAATATCCATTTCAAACTCTTCAGCTATTTGATGATTAATTTAAAGCTCAACTAAATTCCATAAACAATCACTACAATATGCGGTTGTTAAAGTTGGGTAATTTGCATCATTTATTAAACTGACTATAATTTTTTTTAGGCAGGAAATTATGTTCACTTTAAAAAGTGACTTAAAATTTTGGGTCACGTTGCATTTGGTCTTAAAATTAAACCTATTTCAATTTAAAGAAAAACTAGCAAAAGAAAAAAAATCAACTTTCCCCGAAAACTCTTTACTTCTCCTTCAAAACCAAAATCAAACTTTTTCTATTCTCAGTTTCAAAATCAAAATCAAAGAATTACTCAAAAGTTTCATCGAATTTTATTTACTTTGAATTAAAATCGAAGAAATCGTTCTCGATCTCAACAGTTTCAGCATTGAAAAACTTCGAAAAGCTCATCTCTGATCTCAGTTTGTACGGTATTTTCCGAAGCTTATATCTCGATATCAGTTTGTAATTCCGTAAACGATTTAAATCTTCTATCTACTGTAATGTTAAAACCTTAAACGACTGCAAGTTTAATCAAACTGCTATGGTTTAGTTTGTAAAAAAAACGATAGGTATTCCCTATTTTTAAACTATATCGTACCATTTTAGTTTTAACTCGCGAATGCTTGTCGTTTTTTTGACAAACAAAACACATGACATGGTTAAACGGTATTAATCGAGGGTTTTAACGTTACCATGTGAACTGATAATGAATATACTATCACTAATAGAATTTAGTTGAATTTTTAAATCACAAAACTTTATTGTTGAGAGATTTAGAATGGATATGCTGATATTTTTTAGAATAGTAATCTCAAGCACAAACACTACGTACACAATGGTCAGTACTGAACGTGCACATGTGGTGTTCTTGACCCATACTAAGTCAGTCAAATCGGAATATTTTAATTGGACAAAAAAAAGAATATATTATCAAGAGATACGTGCAGTCATATATAGAAAAACAACAAAAGATTATGGTCTCTTGTCTCTCGTTTTTGGATTCCAAACGTACAAGTAACTAAGAGTTTGTGTCACAGACAATGTGATGATCACTGAGCGGCTGATCGCCATCTACGTTAGTACATACCTTACGGTCTCCTAGGAAAAGATAGGAAACGTTTTTATATGACAATGTATATACATTGATATTTTAATTGTTTAATTTTACTAAGATATGATCATGTCACGCACGTTTAGGGATTCTTCAATCAATCAATTCCCTTAACATCCGTCATGTACAACTTGTGTAATTTTTAGCATTTACGTGTCAGATATGCTCCTTTTTTATAAAATGATGTAATCGTTTCTCTTTCAATTGTAAATTACTTTAATGATTTCAATTATGAAATCTGCTTCCCAAGACCTACTAGATTTGATTTAATTCAACCACAGTAATTACTTGTAAAAGATGAATGACTAACATTGATCCATGCTTGATTGGGCTTGTTGTGGAATCAATTCATCAAGTGATTCTTTTTCCCTTAGACCTCAAAGCCTTTATGATTCCTTTGATGGATAAGGAATCAAACCTTTCTCACTCTTTCTCCTTTACGTATGGTGGTGTGTGTTTCTCTCAAATTTTCTTATTGTTAAAAACACTTAATATGATGTCTCTTTTATAATAAAGAAACACACATCTCTTTGACCAACCATTGCAACCTTTCATACATGGACGTTTGATGCATATAATAACTGTCCATGTTTAATGTGCAAATACACACACTAATTATGAGAAAGTCATATAATTTAATAAGGTAAGGGAAGAGCGTTATTAATACACCCAGATTCTAATATCTTTAATCGAAACCTATCCATCACGGTATCGTTTTTTATATTAGAATCTTAAATTTTAATATGAACTTGATCTTTACAATTAAACCGAAAGACACATAGGTCACATAAGAATATAAATATTCTTACATTCTCCCACTTGACCTTTGTGTCGACTTAATGGTTCAATAACTATAATGCGCGCCTTTATATCAAGTTCACTTGACCTTTAACTATCATAATAATATCGGAACTGATCGAATCATGGCGGTCACACGTCATTGAACGACATGATTCCTTCCATGTATCACAAACCAATCCTAATTCTATATAGATAATTTTCCTTATGTTGAGAAGAACCTTAATTCTCAACTTAACCATATGTTATCCATGAACCTTAAGTGTATACACATACTTTACTGATAACATACTTAATAAAAACAGAAACATAACTTTAAGTGAATTCATAGTAGTGTCACACACCTAATGAGCAAACCATAATCAATACAGCAAGGTTTTATCTATAATACCCATACGCTCTACATGGCCAATGAACGCCTTGGGTGGTAATCCTTTCGTTAACGGATCTGCAACCTTCATATCCGTTCTTATATGCTCAAAGGACACTCTATGTTTCTGTACTTCTTCTTTGACAGACAAGTACTTTAACTCCATGTGCTTAGCACCCTTCGAGTACTTGCCACTCTTTGAAAAGAAGACAGCTGCAGAATTATCACAATAAATTCTCAGCGGCCTCTCTATACTGTCGACAATTCGAAGCCCTGAGATAAAGTTCCGCAGCCACAATGCATGAATTGTGGCCTCAAAGCATGCCACAAATTCGGCCTCCATAGTGGAAGTAGCAATGAGAGATTGCTTCCCACTTTTCCATGATATTGCTCCTCCAGCTAATAGAAACAAATAGCCAAACGTCGATTTCCTGCTATCGACGCACCCGGCATAGTTTGAATCTGAATATCCAATGACCTCTAGCTGGTCAGATCTCCTATATGTAAGCATGTGCTCTTTGGTGCCTTGCAAGTACCTGAGAACCTTCTTTGCAGCTTTCCAGTGGTCCATTCCGGGATTACTTTGATATCGACCCAACATACCAACAGCAAAGCTGATATCTGGTCGAGTACATGTCTGAACATAGTTCAAACTTCCAACCACTGATGCATATGGAATTCTTTCCATTTCCTTACGCTCCAATTCATTTTTAGGACATTGCATTTTACTGAACTTGTCCCCTTTCTGAATTGGAACTATCCCTGCGGAGCATTTATCCATTTTATATCTCTCTAAGACTTTATTGATATATCCTTTCTGAGACAAGCTTAACAATCCTTGTGATCTATCTCGAAGAATTTCTATTCCGATCACATAAGATGCCTCACCCATATCTTTCATTTCAAAGTTCTTAGAGAGATACTTCTTTACATCATGTAGCATGCCCATGTCATTTGCAGCAAGCAAAATATCATCAACATATAGGACTAAAATCACAAATTTACTCCCACTGACCTTAATGTAGATACAGCGATCAACAATGATCTCTACAAAACCATATGACGTGATAGTATCATTGAACTTTAGATACCATTGTCTAGAAGCTTTTTTTAGTCCATATATTGATTTTCTCAGCTTACATACCAGATGTTCTTTTCCTGTGGTCACAAACCCTTCAGGTTGGTCCATATATACTTCTTCCTCAAGCTCTCCATTCAGAAAGGCGGTTTTCACATCCATTTGGTGAAGCTCGAGATCATACTGAGCCACCAAAGCCAAAACAATCCTTAGAGAATCCTTCTTTGAAACCGGAGAGAAGGTCTCTTTGTAGTCGATGCCGTCTTTTTGGGTGAAACCTTTAGCAACAAGGCGAGCCTTGTACCTTTCAATGTTACCTTTCGAGTCGCGGTTAGTCTTAAAGACCCATTTAGATCCAACGGTTTTGAAACCGTTAGGCAACTCTACTAAGTCCCATACTTTGTTATCATCCATAGACTTTATCTCTTCTTTTGAAGCAATCAACCACTTTTCAGAATTTTCACTTTCCATGGCTTTCTGGAATGACTTCGGGTCTTCATCAATGCTTATGTCACATTCACTTTCAATAGCATAAACCACATAGTCATTTGAAATGGCAGATCTTCTTTCCCTTCCAGATCGCCGTAATGGTTCTTGTGGATCACTATTCTCTTCTTGAATTATGACTGGTTCATTAATTGTACTTTCAGCTAGTGGGGTTTGTACATCATTATGGTGTTCTATTGTGCCATTTAACTGTGATGCAACAATAGGAAAATCAACCTTAGGTACAATACCAAGTGGAGGGACTTCAACTTGTATTTCTCGAATGTCAACCTTTCTTAGTTCACCACTCCCACTAGTTTCACCATTCTCAATGAACCGAGCATTACCCGACTCAACTATTCTCGTACTATGGTTAGGACAGTAAAAAGTATACCCCTTTGATTTTTCAGGATAGCCAATGAAAAATCCACTGACAGTCCTTGAATCAAGTTTCTTTTCATGTGGGTTATATAGCCTTACTTCTGCTGGACAACCCCAAACACGCAAATGCCTTAAACTAGGTTTCCTTTCTGTCCACAGTTCATAAGGGGTCTTAGGAACTGCCTTACTAGGAACCCGGTTAAGTACATACGTTGCAGTCCTTAATGCATATACCCACAAAGAAAGAGGTAAATAACAATTACTTAACATGCTCCTAACCATATCCATTAAAGTACGATTCTGCCTCTCAGCTACACCATTCTGCTGAGGTGTACCAGGCATTGTGTACTGTGCACAAATGCCTTTCCTTTCAAGTAACTTTGCAAATGGACCTGGACATTGTCCACTTTCATCGAATTTTCCATAAAACTCACCACCTCTATCAGACCTCACAACCTTTACTTTTCTATCTAACTGCTTTTCCACTTCATCAATGAATACCTCTAGGACATTCACTGACTTGGATTTTTCATGCAGTAGATATGTATAACCATAACGTGAGTAATCATCGATAAAGGTGATAAAGTACTTTTCACCGCTCTAAGAAGGAGCATCAAAAGGGCCACAGATATCGGTATGTATTAACTCAAGAAGCTGAGTGCTTCTAGTGGCTGGTTTCTTTACAATATGCTTAGTTTGCTTTCCTTTAATGCAGTCTATGCATACATTTAGGTCACTGAAATCCAACTGAGGAAGAATCTCAATCTTTACCAACCTCATCATCCTTTCTTTGGAATTGTGACCTAATCTTTGATGCCACAAGAAAGCAGAACTTTCATCAGATGCACTACGCTTTATGCCTCGACTTTCAATATTAAATAGGGATTCAGAGAACTTTGAATCAAGATTGAACTTGTATAGTGAATCAAACAAAGTACCACTACCATAAAAGTAATCATTCCGGTACAATGAGAAAACACCATGTCCAACCCAAAAGTCAAAACCTAAATTGTCCAATCTACTTACGGAAACAAGATTTCTAGTACATTCAGGTACATAAAGACACCCTTCAAGATCCAAATGACACTTAGTGTCCATGATCAATCTATATGTCCCAATGTCCTCTATTCTTGCCTTCATCCTGTTTCCCATGAACAAATACTGTTCAGGTCCTCTTATGGGCTGGATCGAACTGAATCCCTGTTTAATATGAGACACATGAGTAGTGGCACCAGAATCTAACCACCAAGTATTATTAGGCACTTCAATAAGATTCAGTTCCGAGCAAACATAAACCTGATGCTTACCTTTCTAATCGAACCATGCCTTTCTTTTCGGACAATCTTTCTTGAAGTGTCCCATTTGCTTGCAAAAGAAACACTTCTTTTCCTTATGGATTTTGCTTTCAGGTCCTTTCATGAAAGCCTTTCCTTTGTCCTTTCTACTTGGTTTTCCTTTACTGCTGCTGGCACTTCCATGACCTACGAGGTTTGCAACTTGATCTTTCATCTTCTTTAATCTTCCTTCCTCTTGAACCAGCATAGCCTTTAACTCCTTAAAGTTCCACTTATCCTTAATGGTGTTGTAATTCACCTGGAACTGGCTAAACTCAAAAGGTAGAGAGTTCATGATGAATTGGACCAAGAACTGTTCATGAACCTCCATTCCCAAGGTCGTTAACTTTGCTGCCAAGTTAGACATGTGCGTCACATGATCATGGATTGGCTGAGACCAGTCAAACTTTCTTGTAGTAAGCTCGTTCATTAAGCTTCCTACAATTGACTTGTCAGCCAAATCCGAGTGGGAACACTCCTTAATTTTCTGTAAGAATTCCCTTGCTTTCTCTGTCTTAGGCATAGATGGCTTAATACTTTCCGACATCGTCATCTTCATGAGGTTTAAACTCAGCCTGTTAGATCGCTCCCATCTCTCATACCGAGACTTTTCAGATTCGGAGCTATCTTCTGTAATGGTTGAGGGCTCCTCATCAGTTAATATGGCAGAGTCCAATGCCATAACACCCAGTGTAAACCGGATCTGTTCGGACCATTCTCCATAATTAAGCCCATTGAACTTTATGACAGAGTTAGCAGATGCAAAAAAATTTGATGAAGCTGCAAACATTTATACATGCTTACCCATTAGTGCTTTGAGACTTTAATACATATTCAAAATCCGTAATAAAAACTTTAAAGTATGAATTTAATCAACCTTTGGGCAATACTTAAATGCATACACTTTCATCGATGCTAATTTTTAAACTTTTATAATTAATCAAATCATACACAAATCAAATAGATATGCTACCTTTGGGTATACATACTACTGATTATAGTAAGAAATGATTAATCCTTTTCATATTACTAACTATATTCAATGATTCACCTTTGGGTGATCTCCTAGAATATAGATGGTAAAATAATTGATCAATCAAAACTTTAATGTCATTTATAGCATCTCTTTAATCATGATCAATTATAAAATTTTATTATCTTTTAATGTATATATGTAATATAACAGGCCACTTTGGTGACTAACATGTTATATACAATATAAACATTAAAACTTTAATGAATAAAATATCTTTTATATTGTGTTAATATTTCATAACACAAATTATCATTTTATTCAAATCACAGCGGAAATATTTTAAATCAAACAATTTATGTGCCTCTATAACCAGATGAGACACTTAACCATACCAATCAAACCACACCAATCAAACCGGCAGTTAAAACCAATCAAACAAGACTCCATACACAAGCCATTCGGCCCATATCCATAATCATACACAACCCATACGTGAATACAGTAGAAACTCTATAAATTAATACTCGATAAATTAATAAACGCTATAAATTAATAATTTTTCATTGTCTCGAGTTGGGCCAGTTCAAAATATAACTCAATTCGATAAGATAATAAAATAATAATTTTAGCAAAACTTCTATGTAAATATATGGTCTCATTAATATCATAAATTAATAATTACCATAAATAAATTTTGACATAAACATATAAATAAAATAATTTATTAAAATATAAGTTTAGTGATGATTTTATTTATTTTAACTTAAAATTTTCTTAGAAATCATCTTTAATATTAGAAATAATTATTTAAAGATTATAATTTTTTAAAAAAATCTCTTTCAAAATTGATAAAAAATAAAAAATATTTTTTTATTTAAAATCTATAAATTAATAAAATATCAAAGTCCCAACATTATTAATTTATAGAGTTTTTACTGTATATATGAAGTCAAACTCATGCAATATTACCATAATCCATATATCCTTAATTATTAAATTCATTCACGCAAGTACGCAACCGTACGTTTACGTTGCGGTAACTTAGCGAAACAAATATTTCTTAACAACTGTTTCTTAAGGCGTTACAATTACTCTTCTACTTTTCAATTGTGACGTTTCAGAAAATCAGAAATATAGTAACCGTCACTTTTAAACCCAGAACTTTTTTAAATACGAATGCATGCATGCATAACTATTCAGATTCATGCGATAATATGAATCTAGAAAACCGCTAACCAAACCAGTGGTTTAAACAATTTATTCTTGATCCCAGAATGCATGCGATCATGAAAACAGATTTATTACAGCGATGCTTTAAAATTCTATGGCATCATCACAATCAATTACGGGGATGCGATCATCTTTTCACCATAAAAACATAATTTTACTAATCATGGTGAATTAAACTAATCTAGGATGGCTCTGCTACCACATGTAAATTACTTTAATGATTTCAATTATGAAATCTGCTTCCCAAGACCTACTAGATTTGATTTAATTCAACCACAGTAATTACTTGTAAAAGATGAATGACTAACATTGATCCATGCTTGATTGGGCTTGTTGTGGAATCAATTCATCAAGTGATTCTTTTTCCCTTAGACCTCAAAGCCTTTATGATTCCTTTGATGGATAAGGAATCAAACCTTTCTCACTCTTTCTCCTTTACGTATGGTGGTGTGTGTTTCTCTCAAATTTTCTTATTGTTAAAAACACTTAATATGATGTCTCTTTTATAATAAAGAAACACACATCTCTTTGACCAACCATTGCAACCTTTCATACATGGACGTTTGATGCATATAATAACTGTCCATGTTTAATGTGCAAATACACACACTAATTATGAGAAAGTCATATAATTTAATAAGGTAAGGGATGAAGGTTATCAATACACCCAGATTCTAATATCTTTAATCGAAACCTATCCATCACGGTATCGTCTTTTATATTAGAATCTTAAATTTTAATATGAACTTGGTCTTTACAATTAAACCGAAAGACACATAGGTCACATAAGAATATAAATATTCTTACATCAATATCACAGAAAAATTGTCATCTAACCCATAATTTCTCTGAAATTCTTTACTTTTAATTTTTAAAGCAAAGATTTGATTTGCGTTTGCGCATGTTACCGACCACAATTAATGTCAACGAACAAATAGCATACCAACAAGCCCTGGGCATAAAAATCGGAACCGAAAAATCGAACCGGAACTGACCCGAAATTATTGGTTCAGTTCGGTTTCGATTATTGCTTAAATACCCATTGAATCTCAAATTTAGGATCCATGGATATCGGTTCGGTTCCGGATATTACCCGAGAACCAAAATACCGAACCGAATAACCGAAAATAATGTTTATGTTTGGGTCTGATTTTGGGCATTTACATATATTGACAGCCCATTAGTATTATCAATTTTTGTTTTCAATTCTTGTTGTGGCCATTATCCACAGAGACACAAAATTAAAAATTAAAAAAACATATACAGCACGTATTTATCTGAAATTAAGCTTTTTCTCCATCTCCTTCTCATAGAACTTCATTTTAGGGTTTTTATATCTGAAATCGATTTGGGGTTTTCTGTTCCAGTTGTTTAAATTTGAAATCAACTTCATTTCCTCTTTGTTTTTTCGTTTTTTACTACGAATTAGTCTTGAATGATCGAGTATCTTGAGTCTCTTGATTTAGAAAAACGATTTAGGGTTTAATATATATGAAATTGATTTGGGGGTTTTCTTTCCACTTCTCCTTTGTTAATGAGTCGATGTATGTGTGCTAACTTCTGCTTTGTTCATAAGTCTAATGTCTACTCCTTACTCCTTTCTGTTTTTTTTTTTTGCAATTTCAGGTCACAAGAGTAATTTTTTTAGATTTCTATTTTACTGTAGAAAATGTTTTAAAACCTTCGTGCTTCTGCTTTTGCTTCATGTATTTCATGTTTTACTCTTGCTTCTGAACCCTTTCTCCAACTGCTTCGATGGATTTGAACATCTGGTTTATGTAATTTTTGTGGTCATTTCGGTTATCAAACTTAGATTTCGGTTTTTTTTTTAAACAATTCGGTTTTTTTTAGATTTCGGGTATCTAAGAACCGAACCGTTTGAGAACCAAAAATTTTCGGTATTTTACGGTTCTTATCCTTCAATACCCGAACCAATCTGAAACTGATAAGTACCGAACCGGAACCGAACCGAAATCAATTCGGTATCTATTTGGATCCTACATCCTGATAACCGAAATACCCGAAACTGTTCGGTTCTTAACCACAACCGAACCGGATATCCGAAAGCCCAAGGTATAAAGAACATGTAAAAAGCAATAGAAATCATGCTGTAATACGAAAGCAGCTACATACAATAAAACATTTAAATACAACTCTTAGAGTTCTGTATAAAATTTATACCAGAAAACATAAAATAAATCATCGAAATAAAATCATCGATATTCGGACCTATCAAATCTCGATAATCCAAACTTGAAGATCACCAAAAAGAACTAAGAAGAAGACGATGATGAAAGAAAAATTATTCATAGCATGACTAATTTCTGGATGGCAGCTTTCAGGTTACCAAAAGCTTGTATCACAGCAGTAGATAAGCTATGTGCAGCATTCCTATGGTCAGGTTAGGAGTTAAACGCCAAAAAAACTAAGGTCTCATGGAAACGAGTTTGTATGCCAAAGAGGGAAGGGGTCTGGGTTTAAAACCGTTTGAATCAGTGAATAGAGACTGCATTCTAAAGTTCATCTGGCGTATTTTATCGGCAAAAAACTCCCTGTGGGATAATTGAATTCAAAGAAACCTGATTCGCAACAGCTCCTTCTGGGCTATAAACAGCACTACAACTCTTGGTTCTTGGATATGGAAAAAGATACTGAAGTATAGAGATCAAGCAAAGGATCTATACAGGGTGGAAATACAGAGTGGAAACAAAGTCTCCTTTTGGTTCGATAAATGGAGTACAATGGGGAGTTTGTTTGAGGTCTTTGGTTCACGAGGCTGTATTGATCTTGGTATTCCTATTAATGCAACTCTGGGCCAGGTCATGAACGGAAACAGACAAAGATGACATCGTGACAGGAAACTTCTCCAGGTTGAAGAGGAAATCAAAGGGATGCAGAGGCTAAGAGTCATGGCGAGAGATGATATACACCAATGGAAACATAAGAATGGTGTATATCATGGTAAATTCAGCTCTAAAGAGACATGGGAACTTATAAGAAATCCAAATGCAATGTGGAACCCATCCAAAGCTATTTGGTTTTCTTTTGCTACTCCCAAATTCTCTTTTATTCTATGGCTTGTTGCAAATAATCGCCTTTCAACAGGTGACCAGATGGCTCATTGGAAGTAAGACTGCAACATGGTGCATTTTCTGTGATGAGGAAGTGGAGAGCAGGGCACATTTGTTTTTCGAGTGCCCCTACAAGAGAAAGATCTGGGAAACATTGATGAGAGGAGTAAGGGAGACTGAGTACACTTGGACCTGGTTGGACATTTTGCGGATCACCTCAAGTACAACCTCCACACATACAAGACAGTTCATTATAAAGTATGATTTCCAAGCTTCAGTACACTATTTTGATGCGAGGGAAACAGCAGAAAGCATGGAGAGAGTCCAGTATCGCCAGAAACTTTGATCAAGAAACTGGATGTGACGATCCGCAACAGGCTAAACACAATTCAAAAGCAAGGAGGGAAGAACTATCAAGATGGATTGCAGACTTGGTTTGGTACCAGGATGCAACACTAATGAAGCTGTTTACTTTTCACATTTTATGATTTTTTAGGATGAAAGCTCTCAATTAAAGTTGTAAAAATATTTATTTTATTTTTGAATATAATTTAACATTTTATTAAAAAAAAGAATATTTTTTTATTATCTTTGTTAATTTGTAAATTTGTATACACGTGTGTAACCACAAAATAAACCAGCTTCGATAACCAAACAACAACTGGTTCAACCAAGTAATCTAATACATAATTACATATACCATCTAATGTGATATGTCGCTTCTATCATTACACAGAAGCAATGTCTTGAACCATAATTACTAAAATGGGATTTTCACATACCATGTGATATGTCCCTATATATAATAATCTTTTCGTTGTGATAACATAGGCATCACAAAAAGAACCAAGAAAAAAAATCAAATTAAAACGAATTGAATCGAATTTTATAATACTGTAACTCAAATGGGTTAACCAAAGACGAATTCAAACCAATGTATATATGGAACCGAACCAAATCAACCGACATTTAAATAATACGTTTATTTATGTTTTGATTTTTCGTATCAAAAACCGAGCTAGATCCAAACTGAACCAGTAATCGAACCAAACCGAACCTGACTATTATGAAATTTGGTTATTTGGAACTTATTTGAGAAAAATTAATCTAAAACCGAAAATTCCAAACCGAACCGAACTATCGACTGTTCAGCGCATTCGTGAAACGAGCTTGTGGGCTTTATAGTTATTAGTAATTGGGTTCTAATGCAATGAGCCCAAATCGAGAAATCCAGGAAATAAGTTTTTTTTTGGTTTTGGTTTTTGTTTTCTTTTATTTTTCTTGTCAAACAAGTTCGCAACAAGTATTTCGTTTTGTAAAGCAGAAGTTCTCAGCAAAATCAAGCGAGAACCGAGAAGAGTGATAAGAGGAAAATTTCTTGAGGTACTTTTCTCACTGTTTACTAATTTTCAATCGAATCCGTTTCTTTTCCTGCTGTTCTTGTTCATAGCATCGTCGAAATTCGATTCATCCGTTTCGTTTCTATGAATGGATTTATTATTTGTTCCCATCGAATTGTCTTTGCTCACGAGTGACTCCTGTCAAATCTGGGTAACTATTTAGCTTTCTTTGATTTGATCATTAGATAAACCCTAGCTTGACGCGATTCTTAGTTCTCGTGTTCACTAGGTTGCAATTTTCCCCAATTCCTTCTGTGGAATATTTTGTGACCATTTGAGACTGGGAAAGTGAGTAAGTTAATGGATTTTCCATTTAATCAGTGTCCAGTGATTCACCTGTGCCCTAGCTTTCTTTGTATGACTTATCTTCGTATGTCTTCTTGACAAATTGAAAGTGCAGAACAATGACTTATGCAGTTATGCTTAACCATGTAAAGAGCTTTTAGCTTGTAAGAAGAAGGAGGTTTTCTCTTGAATCTGTTATAATGCGCTTCAATAATCTTTGAAATGAATAAAGATGGAAACTTTCGTTGATACATTTTTGAGTGTTTCTTCTTTGTGCGTGCAGCTGTTTCAAGAATGTCTCGGAGGTATGATAGTCGCACCACGATCTTCTCACCGGAAGGTCGTCTCTACCAAGTTGAGTATGCTATGGAAGCCATTGGCAACGCCGGCTCTGCAATCGGAATCTTGGCCAAAGACGGAGTTGTGTTGATCGGCGAGAAGAAAGTCACCTCAAAACTTCTTCAAACCTCTACATCCACTGAGAAAATGTACAAGATCGATGACCATGTGGCCTGTGCAGTGGCTGGTATAATGTCTGATGCCAACATTCTGATCAACACCGCTCGTGTCCAAGCTCAGCGTTACACTTTCATGTACCAAGAGCCAATGCCGGTCGAGCAGCTGGTTCAGTCTCTATGTGACACAAAACAAGGGTATACACAGTTTGGTGGTCTACGTCCGTTTGGTGTTTCTTTTCTCTTTGCAGGTTGGGACAAGAACCACGGGTTTCAACTGTATATGAGTGACCCGAGTGGGAACTACGGTGGATGGAAAGCTGCAGCTGTTGGAGCTAATAATCAAGCGGCTCAGTCTATTCTTAAGCAAGACTATAAGGATGATGCGTCGAGGGAAGAGGTTGTTCAGCTCGCTCTCAAGGTTTTGAGCAAGACTATGGACAGTACTAGCTTGACATCTGAGAAGCTCGAGCTTGCTGAGGTGTTTCTGACTCCATCAGGGAATGTTAAGTACCATGTCCACTCGCCTGAGTCGCTCACTAAGCTTTTGGTCAAGCATGGTGTGACACAACCAGCTGCAGAAACTTCCTAGGCTTGAAACAGGTTTGTGTCTTGAGACATGTGTTGTAGCTCACCATCTGCTTTCTTTTCCTTTGGATTTGAAGATATCGTCTCAGAATCAGTGACCACTCTGGTTTATGTCATGATACATATGACTGACGATCTTTATGCGTTAAATGTTTATTTATATGTTGTTATGAATCGAATCTGAGAACTTTTAATTCTGCAATCTTGTTTGTCTTTACATCAGTTTATCAAATGGATTAGTTTTGATTTTGTGATGTAACGAGTAAATTTAAAGAATGGTATAGTTCTTTTTGTCAAAAATTTTAGATTTTTCTCAGCTTTTGGAATAAAGTTAAGAGGTTATTCAATAAAAGAAATAGAGCAAGTAATCACCAACGGGCCCATTAGGAAGCCCACAATAGAATGACAATCTCTTTTAAGCTTCACACACACCGCGTTTGATTAAACAAGAGTCTTGTTGTCTGTTTATCAACGGTGAAATTGTTACCGCTCAAACCGTATATGTTGAGCGCCAAATGGATATTTCATTAGTAAAATGTCTGAATTAACCTTACTTTTGGGCTATAGTCCTACTCCTACTCCTACAACGAGGTAAATGAAATGATAGTATGCCATTTTGTCGCATGTAAAAAAGAAATAGTATTGACGGAAAAAACTTCTAATTTACGTATGAGCAACTAATTCGATAAATTTACTAAGTAAATATTTCTTATTATTTTTTTTTGTATGGTGATACATATACAGTATGGACAGACTTAAAATTTTGTAGATTTGATCAAAAAATTTGTTGCTACAAAAGGTGCTAGATTTGATAATTATTGAAATCCTCATTTTCAATAATTTCATTATGTATTTGAAAAATTAGAAATATTTAATTTCGTTAGAATTTTCAGGATTTGGTTCAAAAATATTTTTATGACAAATATTTTGAAAAATATCAGAAAATAAAAAAAAAATTTAAAAGTGGGTAAAACAATTGGTTCATTTTTACCAAACCGATTAAAAATATATAAATTTTTAACTTAAAATGAAAATTATATTAAATTGACCAAACTTTATTTCGGGTAGTTGGTTTTTCAATATTTATACCTAATCCTAGTTTTAAATTTGAAAACTCATACGAGTGAACTTAAATATTTATATTAATATCAAAAAATTGAATCGTATCAAAAATATTATAAGAGTATAAAAATTTATCAGATCTTAACTATGGATTATATTTAAGTTTAAAGCACTTAATCTCAATCATAGACTCATAATACTGTTAACTCAGATCTATATGATATAAAATCTTGTTCGTTAAGTAATTTAAACCATTATAGAATCCGATCCAAAAATATATTTTTAGTGTTGATTTATAGAAAAGTTATATTTAAGCAACAATACTAAGTGGTTGTAATCTAGCCCCGTAGAAGTAACACAATCACATATTTATATAAAAATGGAAGTTAATTTGATAATATAAATATTTATATTCTAACATTCACGCATTTTAACATTTAAATAAAAAATAAAAAATCAAAATCTTATTAATTCTAAATTATCCGATTACTATTTTTGTTATTATATCTATTTAATTTTGAAATTCTAAATTCTTCGATTAATATTTAAGTAATAATACTAAGTGGTTATAATCTAACCCCGTAAAAGTAACACAATCACATATTTATAGAAAAATGGAAGTTAATTTGATAATATAGATATTTATATTATAACATTCATGTATTTTTAATATTTAAATAAAAAACATAAACTAAAAAAATCTCATTAATTTTAATTTCTTTGATTACTATTTTTGTTATCCTATCTATTTTATTTTTGAAAATTTAAAATTTCTGATTAGTATTTAAATAATAATACTAAGTGGTTGTAATCTAACCCCGTAGAAATAACACAATCATATATTTGAAAATAGAAGTTAATTTGATAATATAGATATTTATATTATAACATTCACATATTTTTAATATTTAAATAAAAATATAAGCTAAAAAATCTCATTAATTCTAAATTCTCCGATTAATATTTTTGTTATCCTATCTATTTATTTTTGAAATTTTTGTAAAAGTATGCTAAAAAACTTATGTATTTGGAACCAAATTA
The DNA here is from genome assembly GCF_000478725.1 of Eutrema salsugineum. Classification (NCBI taxonomy): domain Eukaryota; kingdom Viridiplantae; phylum Streptophyta; class Magnoliopsida; order Brassicales; family Brassicaceae; genus Eutrema; species Eutrema salsugineum. The sequence goes on along the minus strand of NW_006256909.1, from coordinate 12,224,803 downwards.
TGTTTTTAAATTTAGAATTCGTAAGATATCTTTAATAAACTCTTCTTTGAAAATCGAATTGTACTATTATTGGGTGTCTCTATTATAAAATATATTTAAAATAAAGAAAATATGATATCATTTCATGTGATCAACTAAAAAAAAGATGTTAAATTATGGATTGTGTTCACGTTATATAATGTTTCTTTTCCTCAGATTAATCTCTAATAAAGAGAGATTAAAAATTGTTCATTTTTTCTGCTTTGTAATATGTGTACAATGATGATGACTTGTTTATTCATTAGCTTGTTTTAAATTTATTTTGAAGATTTATTCTATGTCTAATATCTTGAATAGTACTGTGTTATTTACAAGCAAAATTGTCGCTTTAGATCTCCAAAAATAATGAACGTGAGAAAATGTGGAATATCAACTAATGTATAGTCGAGTGATAGTAGAACTCATGCACAATCATGACAGGTTTTAGTCGTTTTTTAGTTTGACAAAGGTAACACATCTTCTTCGACGGGTAACTACAAGAGCAATACAAATACAATATACACTCTGTGGTATATTGAGACCATCTAAACTAATAGTAATTGATGTTTTATCTAATCTATTTCAAGTTTCTTATAATTATTGTTTCATTACTTATAAAAATGTTGGTTTTCAACAGAATTTGAGGACATGGAGTTAGTTTTTAAGTATATAAAAAAACTTAGATTACTAAACGAAATCTTCCTTAATTTTTTTAATTGCCATTTCTCTATTTTAATAATGTGAGAAAATCAGAAAGATTGAGAAAAAAAAAATTTCCCAGTAAGGAAAATAAATATACAGAAAAAAATATTAACACGACGACGGCTTCTTCTTTCAGAAAACATAACGGAGAGAGAGAGAGAGAACACAACGATACAGAAGAGAAGCGAAGGTCGCAGAGAGAAGAAACGCGCGGCCACAGAGATTTCCCGGCGAAACGGGAACAGATAAATAAAGATTTCAGTGAGAGCTTCTAGGGTTTTCTTCTCGATTTGGCTTCTTTGACCTCGATCTGTCCTCTTATTCTTGAGAAATTTTCCTTCTTTTTCACGTTCATTCATCTTCCTCCCAGCTCCATTCGAGGGCTCTTGATCCGTTTCTCTAGGTTTTCTTATTACCCCCGGTAAATTCCCGCTTCAATTCGTTGTTTTCGCGTCTCCTCGTCTCTTCTATTTCATCAATTCGTACCTGTAGGGTTTTGAGATTTTCCCTTCTTCCCCTTTCGCTGCGTTGGGTAATTTCAGCTGGGGAAAACCCTACATTCAGTTTTGTCACTGATTGCTTTTTCGGTGTTTTTTTTGTTCTCCTCTTGTGTGTTGCAGGAACGGCGACAAACTTGGCGGTGGATTCTGAAGCATGAGTATTGATATTCCCGGAAAAGGGGGAGATTAGGGAAGCTTTGGGTAGAGAGAAATTGGTTGGGTTTCCATGAGCGATGGGGGTGTCGCATGCATGCCTCTGGTGAATATCATGGAAAAGCTTCCAATTGTGGAGAAGACGCTTTGTGGAGGCAACAATGATACCAAGAGTGTTGGTACTTCGGAGAATGGTCACACATCCATCTCAACTAAGCTCCCTGAGTCTCAGCCAGCTAAACCCTCAGCGTCTCAGCCAACTAAGAAGAAGAGAATCGTTAAGGTAATTCGTAAAGTGGTCGTGAGGAAGCCGAAGCAGCCGCAGAAACAACCACAGAAACAATCAGAGGAGCAGTTGAAAGAGCAGACGCCGCAGGTATTGCCACTCACTGGAGAATCACAGCTGCAGACGAAAGCGCAGGATGAGAAGAGTGAATCTCTGCAGGGGAAAGGAGGAACTAATGTTAATAAAGAAGTGGAAAACGGTGGAGACTCTGGGCTTAAGGATGAAGTGGAAGAAGGTGAATTAGGTACGTTAAAGCCTCATGGGGATTTGGTTGGGGATTTGGAGAACGGTGAAATCGCGCCAGTGAAGCCATTGCAGAGGAGTGAGATCGAAAAGGGTGAGATCGTTGGGGAGAGTTGGAAGAAAGATGAAACTACGAAGGGGGAGTTGGGTTACCTGCAATATCATAAAGGGTATGTGGAGAGAAGGGATTTTTCCGCAGATAAGTACAGGAAAGGTGATAAAGAAGAGAGAGAATTCAGATCATGGAGAGATCCCAGTGACGAAATTGAGAAAGGGGAGTTCATCCCAGACAGATGGCATAAGATGGATTCTGTAAAGGATGATCATAGCTACAACAGATCTCGTAGGAATGGAGTAGACAGAGAGAAAACGTGGAAATATGAATATGAATATGAACGTACCCCGCCCGGTGGAAGGTTTGCGAATGAGGATAGCTATCGCCGGAGAGACTTCAGAAGTGGTAACGACAGGGGTTCAAGGATCAGTTCTAAAATTGTAATAGATGATAAGAACGAACACAACAATCCCAATAATCTTGTAAAGGAGTACTCTTCTACTGTGAACAAATTGAAGCGACATGGAGCTGAACCAGGTAGCATTGAGCGCAAACACTCCTATGCTGATTATGGGGATTATGGGAGCTCCAAATGTAGAAAAATTTCTGATGATTATTCCCGCTCTCTTCACTCAGACCACTATTCACGTCACTCTGTTGAGAGACTGTACAAAGATTCATATTCATCTAAAACGTCATCTCTGGAAAAGTATCCTAGAAAGCATCAAGACTCATCTTTTCCTGCCAGGGCTTTCTCAGACAGACATGGACACAGCCCTGTACGGTCGGACCGGTCCCCACACGACCGGTCTAGATACCATGAATACAGGGATAGAAGTCCTGTCCATCAGGAGAGGTCTCCATATACCCGGGAGAGATCGCCATACGTCTTTGAGAAGGCTTCACATGCTCGTAAAAGGTCTCCACGTGACCTCAGCCGTCACCATGATTATAGAAGAAGTCCAAGTTACTCTGAGTGGTCACCTCATGATCGCTCTAGGCCCAGTGATCGCAGGGACTGCACTCCTAATTATATGGAAGATCCCCAAAGCGATCGTAACAGGCGTAATGGCTACAGAGAAATAAGTAGAAAAAGTGGAGTAAGGGAGCGGAGGGATTCTCAGACTGGTATGGAGCTTGAGAATAAGCACAGAAATAAGGATTCTAATGGAAAAGAGTCGACCTCATCAAGCAAAGAATTGCAAGGTAAAAACACTTTGTACAACAATAAACCGGTGGTTGAGAAAAATTCTGTCTGTTATCCATCCAAGATTCCAAGTCCGTCTGGAAAGGGAAAAGAGTCTGTGCAAGGTTGTGAAGCCTCTACCGAAGAGTTGCCATCAATGGAGGTAGATATGGACATTTGTGACACACCACCTCATGAGCCTATGGCTGTTGACTCATCCACGGGGAAGTGGTTTTATCTTGATTACTATGGCATGGAACATGGGCCTGCAAAATTATCCGAGCTCAAAGCTCTTATGGAGCAAGGCATTCTTTTCTCTGATCATATGATTAAACATTCAGATAAGAATAGGTGGGTCACTATTGAAAACGCAACATCTCCTGTGATGAACATGAATTTTCCGTCGGTCGTGTCAGATGCAGTGACACAGCTCGTCAATCCCCCTGAAGCGCCTGGTAATTTATTAGAAGACACTGCAGATGCTGGCGAAGCAGTTTCTATGGAGCAAGAAGCTGGAGATTCGTTGCCTGATTCAGTGTCCATGCTAGATTCTAATGAACTTTTAGTAGAACATTATGAAAATTTCCAGATTGATAAGAGGATCGCGAGTCTCGTGGAGGGTTCTACTATCACCCCTGGCAGGGAATATGAAACACTTGGAGGTACTGTAACAAATGTACATTTATTATCTTTCTGGCCACATATTTGATGTTTTTTCAGCCCAAATTGCGAGCAGATATCTGGAGCATATTCTTTATATATTTACTTTATTGTTATTGCATACCTAAGATAAGCTTATTTATATGACTTTGCAGAAGCTCTGCAGGTTAAAGTTGAGCTTGAAGAGATTGGAAAGTTTGTGCCTTCTGAAGGTGTGTTTCGTGGGCACCACTTGCACTTTTGTTGTAGCATGTTAAAAAACTTTCTGTTTGCTTCTGTTCCTTTCTGGCAGTTTCATTCCCACATTTTTCCATGACACTATTTAGAAGCTTTATTTGATTTTGCAGATATCACATGGTGTCGCCATCCAATGGACAAACCGTGGGATCTATTGGATGAGGAGTTGTCGGAAGGTTCCGAGCTCACAACAAAGGCGATCGAAGAGTTTCAGTCAGACAATGTTGATAGTTTTGAGAACGATGAGACAGGCAGCTGGTTTTCAGGTCGTTGGTCTTGCAAAGGCGGGGACTGGATAAGAAACGATGAAGCTTCTCAAGATGGATATTACAAAAAGAAAATGGTTCTGAATGATGGTTTCCCATTGTGCCTGATGCAGAAGTCTGGTAATGAGGATCCTCGGTGGCAGCACAAGGAAGATTTATATTATCCTCTCTGTAGCTCTAGGCTTGAACTTCCCCTGTGGGCTTTTTCTGGTGTAGATGAGAGAAATCAGGCGAGGGGAGTAAAGGCTAGTGTTCTGTCTGTAGTCAGGCTTAACTCATTGGTCATTAATGATCAAGTTTCATCAGTTCCTGATCCTCGTGTAAAAGTTCGTGGTAGGGAAAAGTGCTCTTCAAGGCCTGCTCGTCCATCCCCTGCATCTAGTGATTCCAAGAGGGAATCAGTCGAAAGTCATTCTCAATCAACAGCTTGCGGTAGTCAAGATTTGGAGGGATTTTGGAAAACCGAAAACTCTGTTAACACCCCTAGGGATCGTCTGTGTACAGTCGATGATTTGCAATTGCATTTAGGTGATTGGTTCTACATGGATGGTGCTGGGCAAGAACAAGGACCTCTGCCATTTTCGGAACTCCAGATATTGGTGGATAAAGGTTTCATAAAGAGCCACAGTAGTGTCTTTAGAAAATCTGATAAAATCTGGGTCCCTGTTACGTCTATCACAAAAGCTCCTGAAACCATTGCCAAGCTTCAGGTGAAAACACCAGCTCTGTCTTCAGATTCTCAAGGCCTTGTTGTCTCAGAGTCGCAGGATTTCAAGCATTCTGAAATGGACACAAGTCTAAGCTCGTTCCATGGAATGCACCCTCAGTTTCTTGGTTATTTCCGTGGGAAACTGCATCAATTGGTTATGAAAACATTCAAGAGTCGGGAGTTTTCTGCTGCCATAAACGATGTATTAGACTCTTGGATCCATGCAAGACAGCCAAAGAAAGAGACTGACAAGTACATGTACCCCTCTTCAGGTATTGATAACTACCAGAATTTAAATGCCATCCCGTTCATCATATTAAATCATGCTTTTTTCTTGCTCATTTTTCTTCAAGTCATTCTCGGTTTCTGAACTTGGGTGTCTATATCCTTCTTTTCTTTCATTTCCTTCGGGTTATACCAATGTTCAATTCCTGCTTTTAAATGTTTGAAATATTTATTCTCTCCTCTCCGTGTTTTTGGTTCATCAACCTCAGAATTTGATTCGTGCTATACGAAAAGAGCTCGATTGACAGCTGGTGAAAGTGGAGAAGATTCTGAAGTGAAAGATGCGCAAATGTTTCAGAAGGATGAGTTGGCATTTGAGGATTTATGTGGGGACGCTACCTTCCATGTTGAAGGAAGTGGATCTTCTGGCACCGTGGGAATTTACTGGGGTCTGTTGGATGGTCATGTATTAGCACGGGTGTTTCATTTGTTGAGATATGATGTAAAATCACTTGCATTGGCTTCCATGACTTGTAGACATTGGAAGGCCACTGTCAATTCATACAAGGATATTTCAAGACAAGTTGACTTATCTTCTTTGGGTCCCAAATGCACAGATTCTAGGCTCTGGAGTATCATGGTGAACATTCTGCCCTTTCCGTTTATAGCATTTGATCAATTTAGTATTTTCGTTGATCTGACATGACATTCTCTTGCAGAACACTTACAACACGGAGAAGATAGACTCTATAATATTGGTTGGTTGTACAGACGTGTCTTCCAGCATGCTTGAAGAAATTCTTCGTTTATTTCCCCATATATCTTCTGTAGACATCACAGGCTGCTCCCAGTTTGGAGATTTGACATTGAACTATAAAAACGTAAGTTGGCTCAGATGCCAGCATCCTCAACCAGGTGAATTACATTCCAGATTAAGGAGTCTGAAACAGAATACAGATGTTGCTAAGTCGAAGGGCTTAGTGGGCGATACAGATGATTTTGGTAACCTCAAGGATTACTTTGATCGAGTCGAAAAGCGAGACTCAGCCAATCAGTTATTCCGAAGAAGCTTATACAAACGCTCAAAATTGTATGATGCAAGGAGATCATCGGCGATTCTATCCAGGGATGCTCGTATCAGGCGATGGGCGATTAAAAAGTCAGAACACGGGTATAAGCGAGTGGAAGATTTCCTTGCTTCAAGCCTTAGGGGCATCATGAAACAGAATACTTTTGACTTCTTTGCTTTAAAGGTGCTTTCTGGTATTCGTGTTTGCAATCATTTATTTTTCATCTGTTAAAAATTAGGCTTATGTATTTTTGGTTACCAGGTTGCTCAAATTGAAGATAAGATGAAAAACGGTTACTACGTTAGTCATGGTTTGAGATCTGTCAAGGAGGATATTAGCCGGATGTGCAGGGAAGCAATGAAGTATGGCTTCCTTCTTCTTTGTTTGATATGATGGCTACTTTTTTTTTGTACATGATTTGCCAATAATACTCCAAATCTTTTATCTTGCAAATTATAAAATGATTGCGGATGGTCTCTCTGGGTTATTATAATTTCTCAAGTCAATAAGCGGTTTCCTGCCATGTGCTCCCTCGGTTTGTTAGGCTGTAGGATTACTTATTTCTAACATTTATGCCTTGATGTTGAATATTTGCTTCCCTAAACTCTTAGTTCTTAAGTAGGAGGTAATCTGTTGTAAACAAAGTAGGAGCTATTTATTTAATTTCCTTGCTACTTGTTTTGTAATTTTTCTTCTGATTTTATCTTATGTATCCAGAGGGAGGAATCGGGGAGGCTCCAAAGACATGAACCGAATCATCGAATTGTTTATTCAACTTGCCACCCGTTTGGAAGAGGTCTCTACGGTCACCTCTTCATATAGAAGAGATGAATTAATGAAGTCATGGCAAGATGGCTCAGGGCTCTCATCAGCCTCTAAGTACAACAAGAAGTTGAGCAAAACAGTAACTGAGAAGAAGTACATGAGCAGGACTAGTGATGCATTTGGTGTAAATGGTGCTTTGGACTACGGAGAATATGCATCTGACCGAGAAATCAAAAGGCGTTTGTCTAAACTGAATCGTAAATCGTTTGGTTCGGGAAGTGAAACATCGTCCGAGCTCTCTGACAATGGCAAGAGTGACAATTATAGTTCAGCATCAGAAAGTGAATCAGATATCCGTTCAGAAGGTCGATCACAGGACTTACGCGTCGAAAGATACTTCACGGCAGACGAATCTTTTGATTCTATGACCGAAGAGCGTGAATGGGGTGCACGTATGACGAAAGCTAGTCTTGTGCCACCAGTCACTAGGAAATATGAAGTAATTGAAGCGTACGCAATTGTCGCGGACGAGGAGGAGGTACAACGGAAGATGCGAGTTTCTTTGCCAGAGGACTATGGTGAGAAGCTTAATGCACAAAAAAATGGCACAGAAGAGTTAGATATGGAACTACCTGAAGTCAAGGAGTATAAACCAAGAAAGCTTCTTGGCGATGAGGTTTTAGAGCAAGAGGTCTATGGAATCGATCCTTACACCCATAACCTCTTACTTGATTCTATGCCCGGAGACTTGGATTGGTCACTGCAGGATAAACATTCATTTATAGAAGATGTAGTCTTACGTACCCTGAACAGACAAGCTAGGTTATTCACTGGAACTGGAAACACCCCCATGGTATTCCCTCTAAGGCCTGTGATTGAAGAGCTCAAAGAGAGTGCTCGTGAAGAGTGTGATATACGAACACTGAGGATGTGTCAAGGCGTCTTAAAAGCTATAGAAAGTCGTTCTGATGATAATTATGTTTCTTATCGGAAGGTATGGCTTTGTTATTCTTTTATGGGAATCCATCTATATTTTTTAGGACTTTTTGGCTAATCGGCTTTGTTGCTATTTTTTTTGTCCAAGTAGGGCCTCGGTGTTGTGTGCAACAAACAAGGTGGTTTTGTAGAAGAAGATTTTGTTGTTGAATTTCTTGGAGAGGTGGGTCTGCAGCTTTGCAGTTTTATGTTTGTTAGTTACTCAGCTGCATCAGAAACAATTTCTGAAATTCACTGGGCGTGCTGTGTTTAGATATTGAAACATTCTCTTAAAGGTAGCTCTGAACGTTGATGCTGACTTGTTTTGGATATTGTAGGTTTATCCTGTTTGGAAGTGGTTCGAGAAGCAAGATGGAATTCGTTCCTTGCAGGAAAACAAAACTGATCCTGCACCAGAGTTCTACAATATATATCTTGAGAGACCAAAGGTATGAAGAAAATATGATGCTTGGACTTGTACTTAATATTATAAGACCATTTTCTTACTTTTTATGTTACATGGCAGGGTGATGCCGATGGATATGATTTAGTTGTTGTTGATGCCATGCACAAGGCTAATTATGCAAGTCGAATTTGTCACTCTTGTCGACCTAACTGTGAAGCAAAGTAAGTTAAATTCTCCCCCTCTGCAATCATCCAATTCCTCCAGAATATTGGATTCAGAGAGCAGAACCTAGTGACAGTTGTTACAATTAGTTTCATACACGATGCATGCATAAACTAGCCTGCCTAAGTATGTTCAGATAATTACACACATATATCAATTGATTATTTATAAATTTGTCTGGATACACTTACCAACATTTGCTTATGATTGTATCTGCTCTGCTCATACGCAATTGGTAATCTCGTTCTTTTACTTATGCATACATTCATTTTTTAACAATCGGAATGGAGAACCCCTGAAGCTTGACTGTCTTCATATCTAAAAAGTTATAAACAAGTTCACTCATTCATTGTCATCTGGTGCTTCCAGGGTTACTTCGGTGGATGGACACTACCAGATTGGCATCTATTCAGTACGTTCTATTGAATATGGCGAGGAGATAACGTTTGATTATAATTCTGTAACTGAGGTATGCTCCTCCCTCTCCCTTCTTATCCAGTTCCTACTGTAGGAAAGTATTATTTCGTTGGGTTAATCTGTATGTTTCCATTCCATTGTCTAAAGAATAATACTTATGTCTGCAACAGAGTAAGGAAGAATATGAAGCGTCTGTTTGCTTGTGTGGTAGCCAAGTATGCCGAGGCAGCTACTTGAATCTCACTGGTGAAGGTGCATTTCAGAAGGTACTTGCGCTGTTAACAGATATATGATTATATTACTGGTATCAAAGATACGTGAGAGTACTGACATTGACTCCGTTAATGGATTTTAAAAGGGCTACATGTCCGCTGTATGCTTGTTCACTTAGGAGTAATTAGTTTTTTGTACCAAAGTTTAATAAATCTTTTCTCTTGTCCCTCGATTGTCGATTTAATTTTCTGAACCATATTTGTATCAGGTGTTGAAGGAATGGCATGGTCTGCTGGATCGACACAGACTGATGCTAGAAGCTTGTATACTAAATTCAGTTTCAGAAGAAGATTATCTTGAGTTGGGAAGAGCTGGACTGGGAAGTTGTTTGCTCGGTGGGCTGCCAGATTGGGTGGTTGCGTATTCTGCTCGTCTGGTTAGTCTTGAATCACTTTATGTTAGTTTGTCGCAGCACTAATGATGGGATTACAACTTCTGACCGAATGTTTCTTGTGCATAAAGGTGCGGTTCATCAATTTCGAGAGAACTAAGCTTCCAGAGGAAATTCTTAAGCATAATCTGGAAGAAAAGAGAAAATATTTCTCAGATATACACCTTGATGTTGAGAAAAGTGATGCTGAAGTTCAGGTGAGGCTATCACTCTTTTTTAGCTTTTGCGGGTTTTTCAATAGTTCATATCTTTTGTGCCTCGGAACTCTTATATGCTTATTATATCTGTAACTTTGATGAGACAGGCTGAGGGTGTCTACAATCAGAGGCTTCAAAATCTGGCTGTTACACTTGACAAGGTATCTGCAATATCTCTTCATGAAAACAAACATAGTGTTATCTGCTTTGCCTTTCACATTTTTGTGTGTAAGTTTGTAAAATGTTTTTCCCAGTCGAAGTTAGTCTCTGATTAGTGTTTTACACACAGGTAAGATATGTTATGAGACGTGTGTTTGGGGATCCAAAGAACGCTCCTCCTCCGCTGGAGAGGCTTACTCCTGAAGAAACAGTCTCTTTTTTATGGAACGGGGATGGCTCTTTAGTTGATGAGCTTCTTCAGTGCCTGTCACCGCACGTGGAAGAAGGCATTCTTAATGAACTCAAATCCAAGATTCGTGCCCATGATCCATCTGGATCTGCTGATGTCCCTAAGGAACTTCAGCGATCATTACTTTGGTGAGTGTACATCTATCATATTGTTTTATTTCTTGAAACTCTTTTAGGAAACAGTCTCACATCTCACAATATTTTTCCACGAAGGTTGAGAGATGAGATCCGAGATCTCCCTTGTACATACAAGTGTCGGAATGATGCTGCAGCTGATTTAATTCACATTTATGCCTATACAAAGTGCTTTTTCAAAGTTCGGGTAAGTTCTTTCGTATAATTTAGGAGACAGTAAACGAACAAAATCTCGTTGAACTTCTTCTGACAGATGTGTCTTGATATGTCGCAGGAATACAAGTCCTTTATCTCTTCTCCTGTATACATTAGCCCGTTAGATTTGGGAGCCAAGTATGCTGACAAGTTAGGTGAGGGTATAAAGGAGTACCGGAAGACTTATGGCGAGAACTATTGTCTCGGGCAGCTAATTTACTGGTACGAACAGACGAATACTGATCCAGATCTTACACTGGTGAAAGCAACCAGAGGTTGCTTGTCTTTACCCGAGGTTGCTTCCTTCTACGCAAAGGCCCAGAAACCATCGAAGCATCGTGTTTATGGCCCAAAGACGGTGAAGACAATGGTTTCACAGATGGTAATTTCTGACTTGACCCACTTCTGACAATGTATTTCAATTTGTCTTCACTGTCCATGACATGGTTATTTTATCTCTTGAGTACAGTCTAAGCAGCCTCAAAAACCGTGGGCAAAGGATAAGATATGGATGTTCAAAAGCTCACCGGGAGTATTTGGAAGCCCGATGTTCGATGCCGTCATGAATAACTCGTCACTAGATAGAGAACTGTTGCAGTGGCTAAGAAACAGAAGACATGTCTTTCAAGCGACATGGGATAGTTAGGTAAAGAGGGGGAAACTTTATAATATTCAGAAGGTTTCCCCTTTTGGGAAAGCGAGCAGCCAGGGCAACAGACACAGTTACTATAAATAGTCTATTATATCCATGACCAAAGCAAGTGAGCCTCAGCTTTCCCCCACATTCTTGTGTATAGGTTCTGCCATATATGTGATTTTGGAAAATTGGCAATAACTTTGGGTTATTGTTACTCTCGTTAGATTAGGCTCACATAATTTTCAGAGAGGAGAATCATTTGACTAGGTTGTATCTCTTCTTCTTTTTTTGTTACCTCAGTAATAATAGTTCTCGTGTTCTTGTTCCTAAAATCTATCAAAGCTTGGCACAAAAAAAAAGGAAAGAGGAGAAAAAGAACATGAGTATAAATAGATGTTGTTTGTTACTTGTTTGTCTTTTGCTGATAGAAACTCGGTCTTCATTAATCACCACTTACTTGTAATCAATCTTTGTGCCATAATGAACGTAGAATAAATATTGCTAACTGAAAATCTCCGAAATATTTGTTAGCATGTAACATCATTTGTCTTCACCGTGAAAAAGCTTGGTATTTGCCAACCAACTCCAATTCGATACCACAAGTCAACAAGATCTAAAAACAGGTTTAATTTTAGTTTGGTTTGATCTGAAAAGGTGCAGAAGGCAGAGGCCATAGAAGATTTAGACCAAAATTACCAAACAAATCTAATTTTTCTAACTAAAAAGGAACATAGTTCTTGTCAAACATAAAACTTTTTTGTTTTCCATAGACATCTAAAAAAATGCGTATCTATCTTTTTAGTTCACAAATAACGAAATAGTAATACAAATATACGAATATATATGTAAGATTTATATATAAAAAAATAGGAATTTGGTCTTCAAATTAGCTAACAACTTACTGGTCAACGGAGAAGCCATTTCCACGCCTTTAAGTCAAACATAAAATTTCCCGGCTTCCTCCTTCTCTTCATTTCTAGGTTCCCGGCGATCAATCTCCTCCCAAACAGCGTCATCAACCTCAAATTTAACCGGAAAAATCAAAAACTAAGATGAACTACTCTCGTCATCATCTGAATCATCGGAACTATCAACTCTCCGTTCAGCAATCGCCGGAAACAAACGCTGTCGAATATTATCCGGCGACGGTTGATTACTCTCCGGATTCATCATCTCGCTCTCCTTCTTACCCGAACGGTTCGTCGTCTTCGTCGTTTCCTTAACTTCTCTACAAACTCTCTCCAGCATTATCAAGAAATCACGCACGATAGCGAACAAACGAAGCCCTTCGCTCTTGGCCGATTTCCCATGGAAAGAATCAGCAGAGCTTTTCACTAAAGCCATGATCCTCTCTTCTTCTTCCTTCAACCATTTGATATCAGCATCAGCTCTTTCTATAAACCCAGCTAAAGCCCTCTCGAAATCGCTCTCTTCCTCCATCGTCTTCAGAAACTCCCTCGCGTTCGTAAGAGAACCACTCAGATTCGTCAACGTTGAAGCCAATCCATCAGCGTCTATGATTGCTGCTCTCTTGACATCTTCGAGCTCTGTGGCTAACCCTGAAACCACTTGAAGCCCCGTGCTTCTGTAACGCTCGACTGATTGTGGGCTTGAATCTGAGTTGTTAGTGTCGTCTGTTTTGACGCTTGAGAAGCTACGAGATGATCTCTGGAGGCGGAGAGCACGAACGCCTTCGGATCGGATGATCTCAAGAACAACAAAGTGTAAGAGTGTGGTTTTGCCATCGGTTCCTTTGACGTCAGAGAGTTTCAAGAGCGTGTCGAGCTTGAAAGCCTGCGCGTCTCCTCGGAATGTTCCTACGTTCATTCGGTTTCCTGTCTTGAGAACTGCTTCTAGTAGTTTTAGGAACAGTCTGCTGTTTCTAAGTTTCTTACAAGCCACCTGGAGACAAGAGAGGTTTGCATATGTAAGTGATGTGTAGGTTCTTGGTTTTAAGGGTCTTTGTGTTTAGTTGAGTTTACCTCGAGAGTTGCGAGAGATTCTTTGATGCCAGAGACTTCTTCTTGTAGTGAGGTCATGAATAGAAGCGACTCTATACGTTTGAATGCGAAAGGTATGTCGACAAGAATTTTCAGGAATCTCTCTGCGGGGCCAAGTAGGTGAAGATCTCCTGAGTATAGTCTAAGTTTGAGTTCTTCTTCCGAAGTTGGAGCCATCTTCAGCAATGTTTGTAAGAGCTCCACTGGGAGCTCGTTACCTTATGAACAGAAAAGAAATCACTCACATTCAGTCCTAATCGCAAAGGAAGTTAGAGAGAAGAAGAAGAAAGAGACGACATTTTACCTTCTTTGATGGCATCGACGACTTCCTCTGTTGTTACATTCAAAGCTCGAAGAAGAATAGATAAGTTTTGTGCTTTCCTTGGGTCAATTATCTGTATATATTGGACAGGAGAATCTCGAGATGAATCTCCCCTTTGACCCTTTTTATTCCCATCGTTGTAACCGAACAGAGACTCCATCGCCTCTTCGTTGAACCTGAAAGCAGAACACGAAGTTAGGTAAGCCAAGGACACAAAAGTTAAAGAGTTTACAAGACTCAAAAACTAAGCTCTTACTGGAATGAACCGGCGCTGATCTCATGCCAAACCATTTTCTGATCAGGGTTAGCCATTTTATCCCAGAAAAACGGTTTGAGTTTGGTTTTTGGAGCTCCAGTCTCAGAATCAACATCAGATCCATCTCCAGAGGAACTACGTCCTTGGCGTTTTGTAGCCAGACCTTTTGGTGGTGCAGGTGGAGGACGAACAAGTTTAGGAGGCGGAGGAGGCTGAGGTTTAGGAGGAGGAGGTGGTGGTGGTGGCTGTGGAGGTGGAGGCTGTGGAGGTGGAGGCTGTGGAGGTGGAGGCGGAGGAGGAGCTGATCTTCCAGGGGGAAGCTTCAATGGAGGAAGTCCAGCTGATGAAGACAACGACACATCAGCTGTTGAGAACTCATGACCATTTCTCTTTAAAGACACTCTAGAAAGAAAAGACCTCTTTTTTGAACTAGCGCTGAAAAATTTCCTGCTCGTGCTTGCAACGGTGGGTGAGTTCTCATTAGATCCTGCAAAAGAGTGAAAAAGAGTGAGTTTTGGAGCTAGAAAAGAAGAATAACTTGAACCTTTTAGACAAAAGCATCATCATATTCATACCAGTTGATAAGTCAGCTAAATGTAAGAGTGGTCCTTCGTCTCTTGGTCCAAATCTAGGACCAACCGCGTTGTTGCGATTACTGCGTTTGAAGCAACACAAGAACAGCAACGCAACGAGAAAGAACGTTAACACAGCTGTTGAAGCAACGGCGATGATAAGTTCCTTCAAGATATCATTCTTCTTCGCCGGTGGTGGTGGTGGAGGAGGAGGACCTGGAACACTTTGACTAGGAGCAACATTCGGTTTCCTCTTACTCGGAACCGGTTTTGATTCCGCCGGTGATTCAGCTTGAGATGGAGAGCTTGCAGGTGCCACAAGATCATAACTCTGAGGTGTTGGAGCAGGACCAGGAGCTAAACCGGGAGCAGGACCTGGCGCTAAACCGGGTGCGAAAACTGGTGCAGGACCAAGTTCGAAATTTGGAGCAGATACTCTAAACTTCTTCTTTGCGTTACTGATCAGTTTCCTTCTTGTTGTAGAATCGCGGAGAGGGCTAAACCAATTGCTGAACCAATGCCGATAACCGATCTCTACCGGGATTTGCTGAATGTTCTGTCCGTTTAAGATGGATAGTCTCAGGTACTCATCTTCACGAGGGATATAGAGAAGACAATCTTTCTTCTTATCTTTCAATTCTTTTCTACAATGAATCCATGTTTGCTCTGCCTATCAGAAATCAGATGTTCGTCAAAACAAAATCAGCTTCAAAAAATAGGTTCATACATTTTCTGGATTTGTATCATAACGAAAGCAAACGACAATGAATTTACCACATCGCCACCGTGAGCATCGCCGGAGACGGAGAATCGAAAGCAATTGGCTCCGTCACGAGCGATAATCTCCTCAGAAACACAAACAAAAACAACGAGAGAGATCGCCAGAAAAGCTGTTCTCAATCTCCCCATTAACCTCCGTTTCTCATCTCACGGGAATCACTCGAAGAAGAAGATCGCTTCCGTTTACAGAATCCTGGAGGAGAAAAATTAAAATTAAACGACGGCGAAATTCGCAGAGCTCGATCTCCTTGCCGTACTTCCTCGGAAGCAAACCGCCATGCAGAAAAAGCTCCGATCACGTCCGAACGCTTTTTCACGGCGCCGAACAATCGCAACCACAAGCGGAGAAAATGACTAAATGAGGAAAAAAAATTAAAAAAAAAAATTGGAAGCAAAATTTCGAAAACGAAAGAGATGCTCTGTTTCAGGATTTTTTTTTTTTTTTCTAATGGAAGCTTTTTTTAGATGTTGTGACTTGTGAGTAACAGAAACCGAAGATGATTTTCTGTGTTTGTTAATTTGGTTTAGCTCTCTTAAGCTGTTCTATTGAAAATACACTACGCTTATTAATAACACTAGGTGAATATCCGCACGTAACGGTGCAGATTTTTTTCTTCAACTATTCAAATTTATATATTTTTATATTTTTTTAAAAAATATAAACATTATTTGTTATATATTAGTATATTATTATAAATCAATCAATTTGAAATACAGGAGTATCATTAAAAATCAAGAATATTTACATAAATTTTTGTTTAATTATCTATCAATATATTTAATTAATTATAACATACTTGTCTAATATCTACATAAATGTTATTTAAAAATCAATTAATAGATATTTTTTTGAGTAGTTTAAAATTTAAAATTAAAATTTACTAATTAATTTTCTTTTTTAAAAGTGTAATTTTAAATAGATTGTTTCTTCAACTATTTCAAATTTATATATTTTGTAATTTTTTTTAAAAAAAATATGATCATCATTTGTTAATATTTTATTATAAATCAATTAATTAAAAATATAATATCATTAAAAATCAAAAAATTATTAAAAATATCAATTTTTAATTAATTATAACATAAATTCTTGTTTAATATTTGCATAAATGTTATTTAAGAATCAACTAAAAAAACTTTTCATTTTTTTTGAGTGGTTTAACATTTAAAATTTATTAATTAATTTTTTTTAAAATAACACATGTCATTCCCATATTAATTCTTAAATGCTGATATGTCACTCATATGGAGAGAGTTGAGCAACTTTTATATATAAGATTTTTTGGGTTTTTTTCTACATATTATGACAAAAAAAATTGTTTGATTTTTTTAGCAAAATAAAATAAAATAACGATATGATTTCAAAACATTAGCTTATTGAATTATAAGATGTACAAAGAGTGATATATTATACAATCCTAAAAAAGGTTTTTTTTTTGTTTTTAATCTTAACACTCAACATTGTTGAATCTGGTTTATTGTGTGTCTTAAACTCTTTAAGTCCTAACTTTAACTACAATTGTGAAAAGTCAACCTCAGTCTTCTTTTTCTTAAATTACAATCACACCCGAGTATAAAACCAGATTTGCTTGACTAGTTAAATTGAGTTTTTTTATAAAACACGAAAGCAAATTGAATATGATATAATATCATCTTTATATTCGTTCTTATAATTTATTTAATCAGAAAAATTGAAAAAATATATTTAGGAACATTTATTTATTACATACTTATTTGTGTAGTGATTTACTTACGTGTCGTGCTCACAGCGAGTTTCACGGTGTTTCACTTACGTGTCAAATCCAGAATGAGTTTTGACTGCAAAAATACATTTTACCTCATTTACCAATTATGTGTTATTTTTATTGGTTTTTATCTGATGATGTGTTAAAAATAACTTAAGACAAGTCTGTATAAATTATTATGGTTTAATGTTTTATTTCGCTGTGAAATCAAACTGTTTCTAAAATTTTATAAAACCAAAATTTAGTAAAAGTTTAACAAAAAGTTAAAAATCAATAAATAGAATGTCTAATGGAATGATAGTATTTGTGATGTCTAGATTACTGTATTCATTTCAGATGTTTTAGTATAAATATGTACACGATTTCTCTCTAATTCTCCCACACCCTGTCTAAATTGTTTAACTCTTCCTTCTTCTTCAAATGAGTTTGTAAGGTACTTCAAATGAGTTCGTAAGATACTTCAAAAAACTACGTCTTAAATACATAGAACAATGATCAAAAGATTTTAAATTATTTAAACTAAATTATTTGAAAACTAATTTGTTTTTATCTACATTTTTCTATATTGTTTTCACGATCATGTTTTCAAACATTAAAATGTAAAGAAATTTAATAAACAAATATATTCAATAATAGAAAAAAATGACTTCAAACTATTATTAAATTTTTAAACAATAAAATTGAAAATTATATCAGTCCACGTAAGACGTGTGGACAAGTTCATTAGTTGAACCGTTATAAACTATTACTTTATATTACCTATATTACCTAGTACGCTGTTTATTGGTTGGTAAATTTTTCTTGCAATTTTTAAATATACGGACACTAAACAATGCAGTGTACTTATAATTAAGGAATCCGTAAAAAATAGTTTTAACATGAATGTGAGTATCCAATGTTCATAACTAATTGTAAAAAAGGTTTAGAAACTCATTCTATAATAAGATTCAAAATCTCATCCACCTTAAAAGTGAAATCTTGTGCTAGGCTTGGAATTTACCATACAGTTTTAGTTT
This sequence comes from Eutrema salsugineum, assembly GCF_000478725.1. Classification (NCBI taxonomy): domain Eukaryota; kingdom Viridiplantae; phylum Streptophyta; class Magnoliopsida; order Brassicales; family Brassicaceae; genus Eutrema; species Eutrema salsugineum. The sequence goes on along the minus strand of NW_006256909.1, from coordinate 12,206,781 downwards.
CATTAAATCTTGCTAATAATTTAATACTGAAAATGGTAGAAAATCATCACTAAACAGATAATTTGCTACGAGATGAACTGTGAATTAAACAACTGTTCACAAAATCAATTAAACAGATATTGTTCATTTAGTTGTTATATTTATGACATTTTTATCTGCTTGAAGCATTTTTTGTTTCCCTAACACTTTTTTTTTTCCTTCTAGTGTTCAGCGAAATATTATATTCTTCTGTTTGACAGAAAATGTCATTTCAACATTTCAACAAAAAATAATGTCATTTTACGTTTTTAATGCATAATTTATTTTATTTTTTCTATTTTAGCTTTCATTTCTAGTTAGTTGAGTTTTAATTGAAAGTGATATTGCAAACTTTATTGATTGAATATGTGTGAAAAAAATGAAACGACACTTCGAATGAAACATATGGAGTACTCTGATGCGATGATAATGTGCTATTCTTACAAGCAAAAGCTTATTTATAGATTATGATCACACAAACTTTTAACTTTATTCAACCAGAACACTTCACTTCACACAATTCAGGACACACCAAAACCGTTTATTTCGCCTTGTAAACGCAAGAAACATTTCCCCTTTTTATATAACTTCCTTTCCCTTAATTTGTTTGACGATGGGAGGATCAACCATCAACCTTCATGTCGGTCTCAGAGTCCCACTTGAATGCTCCGCTTGGCTTAGCCGCGTCAGCGATATCCTCCACCGTCAGCTGCGAATACTGCGTTTTCAACGGCTTCATCTCATGTCCGTACTTTCCCGCGTCTCCACAGTAATCCTTTTATATATATATATATATATATATATATATCGTTCACATTCCAAAAACATATAAGAAAAAGAATCACGAGTTTCATGAATATGAAGTCTAAGTGTGTGTACATGCATGTACTTACTTGATCAGCGTGCATTTTCCTCACCAACTTCTTGAACAGCTCAAAGTTGTTTTCTTGAAAAACCGTATCCGATAACCGTAAATAAGTAAACCCGTACATTCTCAGCTTCGGTTTACCGTTCGGGTTAACCCCGTTAGGCCTCGCGTTAAGAAGAATCTGGTTGTAACCTTTGGCTCCATAGGTCTCTAATGCGTTCTCACCCGCAACCTCTATGCCTTCTTTCCATGCTTTGCTCAATACCTAAACCAACGATCTAAATTACCAAACCAAATCAAAAACTCGAAGAAAACTCACAAACTTTCTTCTCTTTTTTATTACATCTTGAACGAGTTCTTGGGGAGCACTTAGGGCTTCAGCGACATTGTCGGTATCTTTCATCTCAAGGCAAGTGAAGTTGAGAATGCCGTAGTGTTTTGAGAGCATCCTAGCCATCGGACGGTAACCGTCTCTCTCGAAAAGGTTGTAATATCCAGCAGTCAGCTCCGCCGCGTGACTGTGGTGGTTGTACAACCAGTGAATCCCCGAAACCTACCTCATTCACATGACTCAGTTTAGACTCATAAACTAGTTGCCTTGCAAGATAAGTTAACTCTGGAACCGGTTTAATTCAGCTGTGCGTTCTGTTCGGTTTGATGTAATTTTAGTTTGGTTGGTTCGGTTCGATGCAGTTTCAGTTGGTTTTGCTTTGGTTTTCAATTTGATCTGAGCCCTAAATGTTAATTTGTTTATAGTGGTACCTTGGCAGCCAAGTTAACTTTAAGTCCAGCGAAGATCTTGTTGGCTTCTCCTAAGATCTGATCTCCATGAAAGATGAGTTTGTTCGAGTACCATGTCAAGAAAAACTTCCCTTTCTCCGAGACATAAGTCCCGTCACTCCTGAAAAACCCAGTTTGCTCCGGCTTGTCGTTGTATTCTCCGGCGTCTTCCGGCAACTCCCACTCAGGATGGCCTGCCTTCGCCGCCGCTTCCTTGAAATCTTTCTTCAAATACTTGTCATAACACTGGAACCACCAAAACGCACCGTTTTATTCAGGGGCACAATCGTAAAAACAAAATGTGTTGTATGTTAATTTGCGAAATTAACCTGAAATTCTCCGATTCCTGGAAAAACCCAACCTTGGCTTTGTGGGTAAGAAGGGTAACGAAGTTCGCCGGCGGGACCAAGTCCGACTTCAATGTCAACAATCGCGCCGGTTTCTAACAAATCCGCCATGTTTTCTTTGAAGCTACTCATGTAATCACTGTACATCTAAATGATGAAATGTTCGATTCTGTTTAAATTTCAATTTAAAAACGCGAAACGCGAACGCTGAAATTGGGCTTAAACCTGAACAGCGGTTCTTCCGGCGAAGAGAGGGAGATTATCGACGCCGATCGAGAGATACTCGACGTCTCTTGTTCCTTTACGATTAGTGTAGAATATATCTGGATCGCTATCGCCGACATCGCGAACCCATTTCGGTATCGGAATCGTGACGACGTCGCCGACGTTTCCGCCGCATTGGTGAAACGACATGATCGCTTGGATCTTGAGTCCTAAACGCGCGATTAGCTGAAATAGCGTTTTGTAAGCGGTCCAGTCGTATTGTTTAGGGCCTTTGGATTCAATGATTCCCCACCAAACATCGACCATAACGCCGTCGATACCAGCTTCTTCTTTGAGACGCTTAAGCTGCGTTTCGAGCGTTTCTTGGTCTGCGAACACGTTTTCCACATTCACCACTCCCAACTGTAAACATTATTTTGCAAACGGTAAAATTTATGAATTTCACAGTTGACAACTTTTTGCGCTACATATACTCTAAAGAAGCTTTTCGTTGTAATTGATAGCTTACCGGAAGCATAACATAGACAGGAACATAGTTGAGAAGAAGCTTATCGTTGTCATTAGCAGCCATTATTAATTTTTTTCTTCTGAATTTGAACGAAGAAAGTAAGTGACTAAGTGCTAAGTAGAAGTAGCTCTCTCGAGCTTTTTTTGATATAGCAACAGAAGATATCTTGGCTTTTATTGCGACTTGCAAGTGGAGATATAAAACGACTGGTGGATCTGCTTTTGGCCGGTCATTCGTGGATATATAATGACTTTATTGCCCTCTGATTTTTGGAGTCTTCCGTGTCCTCTTTCGTCTTTCAAATCCCTTTCCATTGATTGGGGTTCAGTTTGATTTCCGACATTGATTGTCTTTTTTTTAGTTTTCTCAGCCTTTTCTTGTCTTGTTCTAAATGTGTTATAAACGTGGAGGAAATACAAATGATTCTCTGTGAGCGTTATGCTTGCTTGATGACTTTATTTGTTTATTGGATTTTGGGTTGTGAAAACAGTAATCTGTGAAGAAAGAAGCGAATTCAATTCAGAATATGAAGATAAAATATTGTTTTCTATTTCATTTTAGCTTTGAAGTTTACAAAGATAGTTCATTCTTTATTTATACACAAAGTTCATAAGTTTGTAAAACCATAATGTTCTTGACAGATGATTTCATCATGTAGCTTGTTTTTCATCAAGGGTTTGAAATTTGTTTGACGTCTTAATCTGATAAGGTTGAATTACCTTTACACTACTCCTCTTTTTCTGTTCTTCAAATGTTCTGTTTTTGTTCTTTTGCAGAGCATTCACACAAGGTAGCCGCTGAGCCTTTTTATCAGACTTGGGCCTCGTATTGGTTTAGCCCATCACACAATCTTCTTAAGTCAAAGCACTGTCGTTTTGACTTTGTGCTAATGTTGTTTTGACCGTTGATGAAACGCCACCGTTTTCTGCATTTTGGGACTTAGCCTTAATATCCCCTCTCAAACTCGGTGTGGATGAAGGAGGAACATCTACTCCGAGTTTGAACCGAAGACTAGCGAATGTGTTATAAGGCAGTGACTTTGTAAAAGTGTTAGCAAGCTGGAGGTATCCAGGAATGTGCTTGACGACCAAAGACCCTAGAGCAACTCTTTCTCTAACATAATGATAATCTATTTCAAAGTGCTTTGATCTCTTGTGAAAAGCTGAATTGGCCGTCAAGTAAACCAATGACAGGTTGTCACAATGAAGCTCCGGTGTGACACGAAAAAGGACTCTCAATTCTCACAAGAGTGAGCTTATCCAAGTTAGCTCCAAAGCAGTTTCTGACAAGGACCTATATTCTGCTTCTGTTGAGCTTCTCGACACCATTGGTTGCTTTTTGCAGGACCATGAGATCAAGTTCATGGCCAAGAAATGTGCAGAACCCGCCTGTAGAACGCCGTGTAACAGGACAACCTGCCCAGTCACTATATATCATTATAGGCGCTGAGAGTACAATCAGTGTTTTTAGTGAAATTAATCCCCATGGTAACAGTTTTTTTAATGTATGGCAGGATCCTCTTTAAATTGGAGAAGTCAGAGACTGAAGGTGCATGCATTTTCTGGTACATATAATTCACAGCGTACTACTGTATGTCAGGTCTAGTCATAGTAAGGTATTGGAGCTTACCAGCTAGACTGCGAAAATAGGAAGGATCGGTAAATGGGTTGTCTTGGTCCGAGACTTTGTTGAGTTGAATTGGCAAAGGGGTTGGCATTAGGGAGCAATCAGCCATTGCAGCAACTGTGAGCAGATCCTTTGCATACTTCTGTTGAGAGAGAAACAGCCCAGACTCATGAAAATAAGCCTGAATGCCGAGGAAATAGTGTAACTTACCCATATCTTTTATTCGAAATTATTGACTTAGAGCAGTTAAGAGCTTTCTCATTGCAGAGGAGTTGTTGCCAGTGATTGCCATGTCATCGACATATAGAAGCAACATGATCGCTGCATTATCTCGACAATAGGTGAAGAGGGATGAATCTTTAATGCTGCACTGAAAACCAAACTCCAAGAAAAAGTTACAAAAGCGATCAAACCAAGCTCATGAAGACTGTTTTAGACCATACAGCAATTTGTGTAACAAACAGACATGATCCGGTTTATATTTGTCAACAAAACCTGCAGGTTGTGATATGTACAGTCTCAGTAAGATCTCCGTGTAAAAACGTATTCCTCACATCCATTTGTTTCACTTCCCATTGCATTATTGTTGCTAAATGCAGAACAGTTCTCACAGTTGCAGAACGAACCACTGGAATATAGGTTTCAAGGTATTCAATTCCTTTCTTGTTGACCGAAACCTTGAGCCACTAATCTTGCTTTTAGCTTATCCAGAGAGCCATCAGCATTGACCTTTGTGCGGAATACCCATTTGCTTCCTAGAACATGCATTCCTTTCTTATATGGAACAAGAGTCCACGTTTGTGTTTTTTGGCAATTTCCATATTCCTCATTCATAGCCTCGGTCCAGCCTGGATCCTTGAGAGCTTCTGCTACCGTTTTCGGTTCAGGATATGTAACTTTCTTTGTAATAAGAACATATCTTGGTTACGCTTTCTTATCCCAGCCTTTGATATTGTTAGCATTGGATGTTGAGTGGGATAATGTGGTTCAACATTTCCTGCAGATGAGGAAGATGTAGAAGCATCTTGTTGCGGTTGCAGAGTGGAATGTGTTTCAACAGGAGGAGGAACGCTGTCGCCTATAGGAATGGGATCGGTGCCCACCGTACGCCTAGAACATTCACTCCCCTCTGAAAAGGACACTCCATTTCTTGTATTTGAAGAAGATCCGGTTGATGCAGGACCACTCTGATGAGTTAAAGGTGGAAAGTCATCAGCATTGAACACTGGTGCTGAGAGATTTCTAAGAGAAGATATAGGCTGAGAGTCTTCACTCGGTGTTGATGCTGGTGAGGATGAAACAAGAGTGAAACTCTTTTTCCAAGCAGAAAACAATGCAGTGGAGGCTGGAGACTAATGTATTTGTCACCAAATGGGAACGATAGTTCATCAAACAACACATGTCGGCTTATATAAACCTTCCCAGTTGGAGGATACAAACACCTGTAGCCTTTATACTTCTCATTGTAGCCGAGGAAAACAAAATGAAGAGAACGAGGGTCAAATTTGTGGGTTGCATAATCTCAAAATGTGGGGTAGCAGGAACAGCCGAACGTGCGTAGGGCATAATAATCTGGAGCTTTGCCGTGTAAAAGCTCATAAGCACTTCTTTTCTCTCCAAGGACTGAAGATGAGAGAAGTTTGCTAAGAAAATTTGCTGTAAAGAAAGCCTCTGCCCAATACTTTTGAGGTATTTTGCTTTGGAACATCAATGTGAGATCCAGTTCTGTTATGTGTCTATGTTTTCTCTCAGCTAATTCTTTTTTCTGAGGGGTATATGGACAAGAGATGTACTGCTGAATACCAGATGTTTGCAGGTGACTTATAAACTTTGTGCTCACAAACTCACCACCCCCATCACATTGAAAAGTTCCAATCTTGCAGAGAACTAATTCTCAACGAGCTTTTGAAAGGCAAGAAAGATAGTAAAGAAATCTGACTTGACTTTTAACTGATAAAACTAACAAAATTGAGACTCTGCCCGTATAAAACCCGCCTTATTAAAGCCCGCTTAAATAAAGCCCGTTTATACTTGTAGTTTTTTAGCCTGTTTATTTAGAAGCTCACCGAGCTTAAATAGCCCTTTTAAGTTCGTTTATCTTTTTTTATCTAATTTATTTAAATTAGAGGAACACTGTTGCAATTGACCTCCAATATCAATTACGGTGTTATTCAATCATGAATTTAAAATGAATTTTCTATGTTTTATAATCTTTAAAAATTGATATCAGTTTGATGGATTCATTTGTTTAGATTCTAAAATCTCTGCAATATACACTGGATTTTGATTCTAATAATTTACTCATAAAACTCTATTAAAATTGATTTGAAATGACTTAATGTACAAAAATTTTAAAAATTATTTAGTTTTGAATAACACTGGATTTTAATGAAAGATTTGAAATCTTTATTGAATAACACCAAATTTTAAAACCTCTTAAATATGATTTACAATCAAAAAAACCAATAACACTTGATTTTAAAACATTATTTGGAATCATTAGTTGAATAATAGTGGATTGTGGTTGGATTTAAATTCTATTAAAAACATGATTGAATAACATCCCCGAAGATGCAATTGTCCATAAACCTTTCATAAAAAAAATATTTGTAATTTGATTCATTTCTACCCTCACGAACACAATATCAATTACGAAGCACAGAGAAACACTAACCTAACTTTAAATAATAAAGTTTGACAGATGTATTGATATATTGACGGATTTCAGATATCAATTACAAAGGAGTAACGACAATACCAATTACAAATTTTCCCTCACATGTATTGACGGATTTCAGAGCATTGACAGATTTCAGAACAAACCCAGAGCATCAATCCATAAGCCCCATTATCGATTTTAGTTTGATTTTGTATCCATAAGCCCCATTATCAATTTCAGAACAAACCCAGATTTTGATTTCATCGATAAAGCAAAACCCAGATTTCACTTATATTGTCAAAGCTTGAAGAAAACAAGAAGAAACCCAGATGGATTGCAGACGAAACAGATTCTGGGAAGAGATTGAAAGAGAGAGACGACAGAGAGAGTCGGAGTCGGAGTCGGAGTCGGAGTCGGAGTCGGAGAGAGTGTTTGAAGAAATTGAAAGAGTAATGAAGAAAAACGATAGAAACAGCGTCGTTTAATCAAATTGATAACCAAAAAAATATTAACGGGTACCCTTTTATTTCACGGGTTAGCCTTTTAAACAAACATAACCGGGTGTATCCGTTTAAGTTTTCTTATTATTAAACGGGTAATGGGCTTAAATTTTAATAAAATGCCCGTATAAGCCCGCGGGCTTCAAGCCCGTAAAAACACCACTGAGTGAGAGTAGTTGTCGATAAAGATTACACAGAATCTGAATCCTTGATTAGAAACTACAGGAGCTGGCCCCCAGAGATCACAATGAATTCTTTGTAGAGGTTTATAAGCAATAAAACTAGAGGAAGCAAAAGGTAAACGGCTACTTTTCCCTAGTCGACATGGTTCACACATCTTCGAGGTACTCTTATTGATCTTGATGAGATTGTTCTGATGCAGAAACTGTAATACTTGAGGATTCGGATGCCCCAACCTTCGATGCCACACTTCATCACTCGTGGTTATTTGGCGTGTGGAGTAGTATACTGCAAACCGAGGATTCTCAAGTGTATATAGCCCATCACGAAGGACCGAGTGTCAGAAGCTGCTTTGTGCTTTGTCCTTTACGGGAACACCATTAGAGTCAAAAGTGAACGATCAAGGATAATCAGAAGTGAGCTTTGAAACTGATAACAAAGACTTAGCAATTGCAGGACAAACCAGAACATCTTGAAGAGGTAATTTACCTGAGGTAGATGGAAGTTCTGCAGAGCCAATATGTGTTATTGGCAGAAAACTTCCATCACCAACAAGAACAGCATCATTACCTTGATACGGCTGAGATTGAGTTAGATTTTGCGTGGTGTTTGTGACATGTGCAGAAGCTCCAGTGTCGGGGTACCAGTCGTGACCTGAGGGGTCAGAGACGTCAGTGATACGCAGAGCAGCCAAGGTAGAAGGAAAATCTTCATCTTGATAGCTGTTGTTGAATTGATGCCAGCAGCGAAGAACCTGATGTCCTGGTTTTCCACAGATCTGACAGTAAGAGCGCTCATCAGTTGCAGAGGAAGTACTGGATCATGGAGAAGACAGTTGTTGATGAAAACCTCTTCCTCTAGTTGAAAATGAGCCACGGCCCCGAGAACCAGATCTGCTTCCATTGTTGTAGTTTCCTCGACCACGAACAACATTAAAGGCTAGATGAAAAGTTACACCAGATGGGGTTGAATAGCTCTGAAGTCTGTCTTAAAAACCAAGAAGACGAGGAACGACATCATAAAGACTATAACTTGGCTGAGTGTCCATAGAATCTTCAATAAACGTCTTGATAGGTTCATATTCTTGTCCCAGACCATGAGAGTTGCAAAGATCTTGATCTTGTCGGTTGCAGGACTTCCAATAGCCTCCAACTGATCACAGAGAAGTTGAATTTCTTCTAGGTAAGCAGTCATGGTTTTGTCACCTTTGCTGAGGGTCTGAAGGCGTCTTTGAAGCTGAAAAAGACGGGAGCTTGAGACACGGTTGAAGTGAGCTGCAAAGAAATTCTAGACTTCTTGTGCAATAGTACAATGAGAGACCAAACGAAAAAAGATTCTCAGAGATAGAGCCAAGAAGCCATGAGCGTATGACCCGATCTATCTTTCTCCAGACTTGATATTCAGGATTTGGATGAACAGTTTGAGTGTTGTTGATCTCAGGAACAGTTATGGTAATGTCGAGCTTGACAATAGAGCCATCAACAAAGCCAAGTAGATCTTGTCCATCAAGAAAATACTCAAACTGAGACTTCCATAATGTTTAGTTTGAAGCATAAAGAGTGACGGTGATGCAGTTCGTGATGTTGAGCGCCGGAATAGCAAGAGGTACTAAGGACTGTTTCTCCATGGCTCTGATACCATGAAAAAAGAAGCGAAGCGCCAGAATATGAAGATGAAAGATTGTTTTCTATTTCATTTCAGTTTTGAAGTTTACAAAGATAGTTCATTCTTTATTTATACACAAAGTTCATAAACTTGTTAAACCCTAGTGTTCTTGACAGATGGCTTTATCCTGTAGTTTGTTCTTCATCAAGGACTTGAAACTTGTTGGACGTCTTAATCTGATAAGGCTGAATTGCCTTTACCATACTCCTTTTTTTCTGTTCTTCAACTGCTATGTTTTTGTCTTTTTGCAAAGCATTCACACAAAATATCCATTGAGCCTTTTTATCAGATTTGGGTTTTGTATTGGTTTGGCCCATCACACAATCTTCTTTAGTAAAAGCATTGTCATTTTGATTTTGTGCTAGTGTTGTTTTGACCGATGAAACGCCACCGTTTTCTGCATTTTGGGACTTAGCCTTAATAATCTGGTCACTGAAGAATTTGGTGCTGAGATCTTCAAGTTATTGACTGATCTTCGCCAGATCTGGATCCTTCGTTTTCTTGATAAATTTAGCAAGAGGTATAGTATTGGACATTCTCGAGTGTTCAGACTTCAGACCAATATTCAATCAAAATGAATGGACTTAGGCCCAGTGAAAACATTCGCTTACGATTAAAACTCCTCTAATTGGACTGTTCGTAATAAATACTACAAAATTAGAACTATTTGAAAATTGATGTTCGCGTCACGAATTCTCTTAAATATTGTCGGCGTCTCGGCGTGTAAACCGGGAAACGCGTCAGCAAATGATTCAATTGTTCCTTTAAAGTTTAATTACAAACCTGAATCTCATTTAATTTAGTTTCTGACATGAATCTAATTATTTTTGTGATAATCGATGATCTTCTCGAGACGACGTGAATCTTGAATATAGTTTCCATGTGGGTTTTTGCTCATCCACTCTCTTCCATTCGTGTCTCTGATACTCTGACTCCAGATTTGATTCGATTCGATCCTCAGAAATTATTACTTGCAGAAATCTCTGGAAATAGAAGATACCCACTAAGTCGAATTCGTTGTTCATCATATAAACGTGGTCAAAGTGTTCGATGGAATGCCTCAGAGAAATCCATTGAGTTTTTTTGTTTCTTTGTGTGGAATTATGAATACTCTGAATCTGTTCGCACGTTGTGGGTATATCAATCCCGACATTGTATACGAGCTGACTATTGCTGAAAAGATCTCGTCTTTGAATTCCCATTTATATTTTTTTACTTTAATTATCAGAATTTTTCAACGCGTACCAGATGTTTATTAGTTTATTCGTTCTTTTGTACAGCTTATTTATCTGTGTTAAGACCGGATTTTATGGATGAGATCACGTATTCACACGTGGAGCTCGCGTGATATTAATGTATGCGTAAGTTTTGTTAAAGTTATTGTACATATATACACATAATTCTGACTTCAGTAGCTTCTTCTTCATGTGATGTTTGCTTCTCCTTTTGTTTTTATCTGACAATGGCTCAAACAGGTGCAGATGATGACAAGGCAAAGTCCTTACAAGTTGAGTTTGCTTCTGGAAATGGTGTTGACGATGAGAAACAGCTTCGGTCGCAGTGGGCTACAGTTGAGAGATTACCAACTTTTAAAAGGGTTACTACTACTGTTCTGTTCCACAGAAGAGATGAAGCGTCAGATAAAGGGAGAGTCATTGATGTTACTAAACTTGAGGCTTCTGAGAGACATTTGTTAATCGAAAAGCTTGTCAAACAAATTCAGGCTGATAACCTCCATTTACTCAGAAAAATAAGGAAGAGAATCGACGAGTAAGCCACCACACGCCTCTAAATTTCCATGTTATAGAGAATCTCTGTTTTGTTTGTTCCTGGTTATAACGTTTTCTTTTATCTCAAGGAGTGGATGATATCGGAGCAATATTTCTTTCATTCCGTGTGCATGTTCTTAACCTTTTAATCCGTTGCAATACTTGTAAATGTAGAGTTGGTATAGAGTTACCAAAGGTGGAAGTGAGGTTCAATGACCTTTCTGTTGAAGCGGAATGCGAAGTAATTCATGGAAGGCCTATCCCAACACTTTGGAATACTATCAAGGGCATACTATCTGTAAGTACCATCAAATGTATTTGCTACATCTATCTAAATATGGAGCGCTTTTCCCGCTTTCCATGTTTTTTTACCTAACTTCCTTTGGTTGTTGCAGGAGCTCATCTGTTCAAAAAAAGAAACCAAGATAAGCATCTTGAAAGGCGTGAGCGGTATCGTACGGCCTGGAAGGTAAATTATTCAAGAGGCGATTCTCTAATCCCTTGTGTTGCAAGGATGAAGAAAGCGTGATTTGCTATCTTGTGTAGTGTTTCTTTCTTCTGTATATCATCACAGAGTTTAAAATATGTATCGGTTTTCTTGCAGAATGACGTTGTTGCTTGGTCCTCCTGGTTGTGGCAAAACCACTCTGCTACAAGCACTTTCTGGAAGACTTGCCCCTTCAGTAAAGGTTTGACCAAAGAAACAATTACATAAGCCTGTTGAACTAATATCAAGTAGTATATTAGAGATCACAAGGGTTGTACTTTACAGGTTGGAGGAGAAGTAAGTTACAATGGTTGCTTACTTTCAGAGTTTATTCCAGAGAAAACGTCGAGTTATATAAGTCAAAACGATCTGCATATTCCAGAGATGAGTGTGAGAGAGACGCTTGACTTCTCCGCGTGTTGCCAGGGCATAGGAAGCCGTACGGGTGAGGACCAGATTTCTGATAGTTTCATTCGAAATGGAGGATGTTTTCTGTAATTCAACTCAGTTCACATTGACAAGCCATGGGTTATTCAACAGAAATTATGAAGGAGATCAGTAGAAGGGAGAAACTCCGAGACATCATTCCAGATCCTGATATAGATGCGTACATGAAGGTAGCTAATGAAAGATTGAACAACTTCTTGAAATACTTTTAAAAACGTAAGAAACCTCAATTTTTCCTTTACCTTTGCTATGACAGGCAATATCTGTTGAAGGTTTGAAAAAAAATATGCAAACTGACTATATCCTAAAGGTATGCTGCGTCCAGGGTTGCTTATATAATCTTCTGACCATTTATTCACATTTGATATAATTTTATGAATCCATCTTTCAGATCCTAGGACTCGATATCTGTGCAGATACACGAGTTGGAGATGCCACGAGACCTGGAATATCTGGTGGCCAAAAGAGGAGATTGACAACAGGTAATTTCACTTTCTTACAGCCATTCACAGTAGTCTGATCAGAGCTTTTATAATTTCTATGCCCGCTACTGTAGGGGAACTCGTTGTGGGTCCAGCTACAACTCTGTTCTTGGACGAAATATCGAATGGTTTGGACAGCTCAACTACGTTCCAGATAGTTGCATGTCTCCAACAGTTGGCGCATATAGCTGAAGCCACCATATTGATTTCACTTCTTCAGCCTGCACCAGAAACGTTTGAGCTTTTCGACGATGTTATTCTTATGGGGGAAGGAAAGATAATATATCATGCTCCAAGAGCTGATATCTGCAGATTCTTTGAAGATTGTGGATTTAAATGCCCAGAGAGGAAAGGCGTTGCTGACTTCCTCCAAGAGGTATGGGAGTAAAATTGACCATTTTTGCTATCTATTTGATGGAAAAAATCTTATCATTCACATGCTTCTGCAACAGGTTGTGTCTAGAAAAGATCAAGAACAATATTGGTGCCACAAAGGCAAGCCCTACAGTTATATATCTGTTGATTCATTCATTGAGAAGTTTAAAGAATCAAATCTTGGGTTGCTGGTAAAGGAAGAACTCTCAAAGCCGTTTGATAAATCTCAGACTCGCAAGGATGGTTTATGTTTTAGAAAATACTCACTGGGTAAATGGGAGATGCTTAAAGCTTGCTCGAGGAGAGAGTTTCTTTTAATGAGACGGAACTCTTTCATCTACTTGTTTAAATCTGGACTGGTACATTCCTTTACTCTACCAAGGTTTCATCATCATTTACCACTGTATATTAACCTTTTTTCTTTTCTGCAGTTAGTTTTCAATGCGTTAGTCACAATGACCGTTTTTCTACAAGCTGGAGCTACGACCGATGCTCTTCATGGGAATTATCTTATGGGTGCTCTGTTCACTGCTCTCTTTAGACTTCTTGCTGATGGGCTTCCAGAACTCACTTTGACTCTCTCTAGATTGGGAGTGTTCTGCAAACAGAAAGATTTATACTTCTATCCTGCTTGGGCATATGCGATTCCTTCAATTATCTTAAAGATACCTCTTTCGGTTCTCGATTCATTCCTTTGGACATTACTGACATATTATGTCATTGGGTACAGCCCCGAGGTCGGAAGGTAAATAACTTTTTCTTTTCTTTTCTTTTTATAGATAGATTCAACAATGAATCCAAATTCAGTTGAATAAACTGCTTCTAACAGGGAGTATTACTTTCTTTCAGGTTCTTTTGTCAGTTCCTTATATTATTCGCACTTAACCTTTCGTGTGTATCAATGTTTCGCGCTATAGCGGCAATCTGTCGCACATTCGTTGCTTCCTCAATCACCGGAGCTATTTCTATATTGGTTCTCTCATCATTTGGAGGCTTCGTTATACCAAAATGTAAGTTTCCGGTGACTTTCTTTAATCATGTTTCTACTCTTCTGAAGTGTTATTTACACCTATATGCAACATTATTGTCATACATTTACGAACTTTTTATTTATAACAATGCTCCATCTTTTCAGCTTCCATGCCTGCTTGGCTGGAATGGGGATTCTGGCTTTCTCCATTGTCATATGCTGAGATTGGTCTAACAGCAAATGAATTTTTCGCTCCACGGTGGAGAAAGGTAATATAATACTTCAGAAGTCTTTCACATTTTTCTAGAAACTCTAGTTTGCTGATCCTCTTTATCATTTGGAATAGTTAATTTCTGGCAACACCACGGCCGGGGAACAAATTTTAGATGTCCGTGGATTGAATTTCGGTAGGCATTCTTACTGGATAGCTTTTGGGGCTTTAATCGGCTTTATATTGTTCTTCAATATCCTCTACGCATTGGCCCTGACATATCTGAATAGTAAGTTCACCACAGAGGATATTAGTAATGACGTCATAAGTGTTACTTAACTATGATATTGACAAGATTATCTCTGTTTGTTAAGATCCACAAAGATCCCGTGCTACTGTCTCTGACGGGAAGAACTCTCAGCGCTCAGAAGAAGGTTTTAAACCGTGTCCTGAAATCACGTCCCGAGCTAAAACAGGTATCTGTATTTATCATCTAATCCATTTTCTTAACTTTTAACTGGCCAGTGACTACCATCCCTTGTTAGAAGATATCATTTCACATCTTTCGATCTATTTTCACAGGAAAAGTCATTTTGCCTTTCAAACCTCTCACTGTCACATTTCAAAACGTGCAGTATCATATTGAGACCCCTCAGGTAAACATTGTTTTAGACCAGTATGAATGTTTTGAGATAATTTAAAATTCTCAAACAGGACACAAGTTTACGTGTGACTCATGTTTCTCGTAGGGGAAGAAGCGGCAGCTTCTCTCTGATATCACAGGCGCATTAAAGCCCGGAGTTCTCACATCTCTGATGGGTGTCAGCGGAGCAGGGAAAACGACTCTCCTTGATGTCCTTTCGGGAAGGAAAACCCGCGGTATCATCAAGGGAGAGATCCAAGTAGGCGGGTATCCTAAGGTTCAAGAAACATTTGCACGAGTATCAGGTTACTGTGAACAGTTTGATATTCATTCTCCTCACATAACAGTGGAAGAGTCTTTGAAATATTCTGCTTGGCTTCGGCTTCCCTATGACATTGATTCAAAGACCAAGAATGTAAGTAATCAGACAAAAAGAATCAGCAACAAGACACTGACAGCAATTTAATCTGACTATACTCTGGATCTGGCTTCAGGAACTCGTCAAAGAAGTTCTTGAGACAGTTGAGCTTGAGGATATTAAAGATTCCATGGTGGGACTTCCTGGAATCAGTGGTTTATCCACTGAACAACGCAAAAGGCTGACTATAGCTGTGGAGCTTGTTGCTAACCCTTCCATCATATTTATGGATGAACCTACCACCGGGTTAGATGCAAGAGCCGCCGCCATTGTTATGAGAGCTGTGAAAAATGTTGCTGAGACTGGGAGAACGGTTGTTTGCACGATCCACCAGCCCAGCATAGATATCTTTGAGACATTTGATGAGGTAAAACGTCTGAAATTGTTAAATTCATCTTTGATGCCCCTACCAGGTTCTCATTCTCTTAATTGCAGCTAATCCTGATGAAAAATGGGGGACAGCTTGTCTACTATGGTCCTCTTGGAAAACATTCAAGTAAGGTTATCGACTACTTTGAGGTCAGTTTCTCTACAATACTAGACTGGTTTCACTCTCGGCTGGGATTTTGATTCCACAAAATAACTTTTAGAGTACTATTTTATTAACAGAGCATTCCTGGAGTTCCAAAAATCCAAAAGAATTGTAATCCAGCCACTTGGATGTTAGATATTACTTGTAAATATGCCGAGGACAAACTTGGAATGGATTTTGCTCAAGCATACAAGGATTCAACTCTGCACAAGTGAGTCTTTGTGCAGCAGCCCTCATAATCCTTGCATGTGTACGTGAAAACTATTGTTCTGAGGTGCTGGTTGTTCGGTTCTTTCTGGCAGGGAGAACAAGATGATGGTTGAGCAACTGAGTACCGCGTCTCTGGGATCAGAATCTTTGAGCTTTCCTTCGCGTTTTTCACAAACAGGTTGGGGGCAACTAAAGGCTTGCCTTTGGAAACAACATTGCTCGTATTGGAGAAACCCTTCACACAATCTCACTCGTATGTTCTTTATATTGATCAACTCTACGTTATGTGGCCTTCTCTTCTGGCAAAAAGCCAAGGACATGTACGTCTCCGCTCCACATTTCATATTATATGGTTGTAAGTCTCAATCAATGCCACCGTATACGGATCAAGGGACTATGTTGATTTATCAGTGCTTCTTTTAAACTCTGCAGAAATAATCAGCAAGATCTTTTCAGCATATTTGGGTCAATGTACACTGTAGTAATCTTCTCAGGAATAAATAACTGTGCGACAGTGATGAACTTCATTGCAACCGAACGCAATGTTTTCTACCGTGAAAGATTTGCGCGGATGTATTCGTCATGGGCGTATTCATTTTCTCAGGTTAAAAATGTTTCTGTTGAAACTTCGGTGCTGTCAACTTTGATGAGATAGATCTTATAGCAAATTGCTTAGGCTTCCACTCCTATTGGATGCCAATAATTTTCTAGAATCTACTGGCCAAAATGTCTCTACCTGATCCAGGTATTTAATGTTTTGCAGGTCTTAGTTGAGGTTCCATACTCACTACTCCAGTCCCTTCTATGTACCATAATCGTATATCCAATGATCGGCTACCATATGTCAGTTTACAAATTGTTTTGGAGCTTGTATAGCATGTTCTGTTCGTTGCTAATCTTCAACTACTGTGGGATGCTTATGGTTGCTTTGACGCCTAATATTCACATGGCATTGACTCTACGCTCGACGTTTTTCTCCATGGTAAATCTGTTTGCTGGCTTTGTCATTCCAAAACAGGTAAGCCATCCTTCTTTCTCATGCCATTTTTACATATAGCTAAGATGAAGTATGTGTCATGAAACCTATGGTCTAATTGCATCGATAAACAGTAGGCTTAGAGCTATGTAGGTCTATCTAACTCAAATTCTTCCTGCATTGCTTTGAAATAATAATTGTATATCATTTCTATAAAAAGAGAGATTGTTGTGCCGTGGATTGAAATGAACTTTTAGACTCATGAACATGAAAAAAAATGTATCGTTTTCCACAGAAAATCCCAAAATGGTGGATATGGATGTACTACCTGAGCCCGACATCGTGGGTGTTGGAAGGCTTACTGAGTTCACAGTACGGAGATGTCGAAAAAGAGATATTAGTATTTGGAGAGAAGAAGAGAGTTTCAGCTTTCTTGGAGGATTACTTCGGCTACAAACACGATTCACTGGCTGTTGTAGCGTTTGTTCTCATCTCTTTTCCCATTGTCGTTGCCTCTCTTTTTGCCTTCTTCATGAGCAAACTCAATTTTCAAAAGAAATAGTTTTCTGTTTTCGTAATTATAGCAGTTTCTGTATGCTTACTTCAACTAGAGTCTGCCCTCTTCTCTCTCTCGCCATCAAGTTTCTCTTTATGTTATCTAAGGTCACACAAATGGCTGGTTATTGTATTTGCAACAGCCACCTTGCTAATCCCCATTCTAGAAAATGTGGCTTGATGATAGTATTTCCAAAGCTCTGATCCTCGAAAGACTCGGTTTCAGTTTCCCAACATCCATTAACTCGGTTCCATCTCAGATATTTAACAGGCTGAGTCTGATTATTCTCTGTTTTGCTTTCTGAGAAAACAGAGGATTTGATTATAAGAAGGAGAGTTTTTGATGAATTCCCTAGGCTGGTGGGTATCAGAAACTGAGTATGCTAATCGAAGATAAGGATCCAACCAGTATGGCATGCTACAAAAATAGAGTTTTGACTCTTATCTGTAAAACTTGGTTTCAGCATCTATATTTTTGGGACTATTCACAATTGGTTAAGTTAGGCCAGGGGTAGTTTGGTAACTGAAAATTCTTCATTCAAATATGGCTCTTTTTTTGGTCAAAAGTGTTCGAGTAAATGCCAACCAACATATCCCCATTCAGCTACAAGTTGTTGATTTTTCTTTGCTAATTTCCAACAAGCAAATAGCATGTTTACGTTTTGTTTCTTCTTCTTCAAAATGGTTTTTTGTGACCAAACCGTGATGAAAGCAAACACCATG